>NC_081405.1:336513199-336813199 GCF_030272615.1 Cryptomeria japonica | reverse complement strand
TTTCTTTTTTTTTTTTAAACTCAAATATTTTTCATCAACTTGCCAAAATCAAGCTTCTTTTTTAGCCAAGAAAAATATCTAAACTTCTATATAACTAGTTCTAAGAAGGCTTTCGTACTTGCGATATCCTTTTGCATAGTTTGTGAAGGTTACGCACCAAAGTTTTGATAGCTCAACTTTTTTGCATGTGAAGAAATACCATGTCAAAAAATATCAGCGAAGAACAAAATAAGGAGACAATTGCTAGATTTTGGTCTAACTTGAAAAGAAAAGGTGATGGAAAATGTTATTGTCCCTGTAAAATTTATAAGGGCTTAAAAACTAGAAGACTTCTAATCAAAACAACTAAAAACATTGTAGGCAGCATGGTCACATTGAAGGGGGACATGATTATCATCCATTGCTAAGTTGTTCATTATATCATTTTAACAATTTATATACATAAGAAATCACTTCATGATGAGATCATGATCATGGTTTATTTATGTTGATCATTTTTATATTGGTTGAGCTCCCCAGGGCACATGATATGGACCAACACTACCTGGAGAATATATTTTTTGAAGTGGAGGAACATGGAGGTGTGAATATCAAAGCTGAAGATAATCATCCCATGAAAGATGATGATCATGCACCAGAAAAATAAAATTGAAGATTATGGTACAAATACATTGATCCATGATACATTTAGTACTGGCGTAGCTAATCATGATGATCAAGATGACTTTGATATTGTTCATGATTTACCTATACTTGAGAAGGCATATGAGCCCCTTTATGAAGGCTCACAAACAACTCTTCTCTCCGTTGTATTATTGTTGGTGAAATTCAAGGTTATGAATGGTTTATCCAACATAACAATCTCACGTATGTTAAGGTATGTCGTATATGTCATTATAGTTAATAAAGGGTGAATCATATACCATTAATATTATGTATATCGATAGGTGAGCTTTTGTTACCACCATAAAATATTCTACCTCGCTCATACTGAGAATTATCTTCCATTCTGAAAGATATTGGAATGGAGTATCAAGCAATAGATGCTTGTCACAATGATCATATTATATATCATAAACAACATGAATTTGCAACATAATTCCCTGAATGTCATATCAGTAGATATCAAATAGATCAAATAACAAAAAAGGTGCCTCACAAGGTTTTTCATTATATTCTCATTATTCCACGTATGCAATGATTATTCAAGTGCACTAGCTTGGCATAATTTATGGATTACCATGCACGCAATAGAAGTTGAGATGAAATTATTCAAATGCCTGTGGATGGTTCAACACTATGGACATAGAGGAAAAGTGGCCACACTTTAAAGAAGAACCTCATAATCTCAAGCTTTCATTGGCAGCGGACGGTGTCAATCCATTTGGAGAGATGAGATTTGTTTACTTGGTGTGACCAGTTTTTGTTATCAACAATAACATTTCTCCATGGATGTCAATAAAGAGGGAGCACATAATGTTGGTGATGATTGTTCCAGGTATTTTATCATTTAATAATCATCTACATTTAATTATAAATATTGCAGTAAAATGTTCATAATAATTATGTAATGTTTTTGTTCATTCAACTAGCTAAGTACTAAGTTAAAGATATGAATGTGTATATTGAGCCTCTTATCGACGAGTTGCTGGAGTTATGGAATGGTGTCACTATGTATGATGTCTCTAGACCAATAGGACAAAGACAATTTGAATTCCATGTAATGCTTGTATGGACACTACATGATGCCCCAGGGCTAACATATTTAATCCAATTATACATTATCTTGTAGGTCTTCAAACAAAGGGAAAATTTGCATGTCCAATTTGTGGTCCAAAGATGAAATCTCATCATTCAAAAAGTTCAGGAAAGCAGGTGTTTGATGAGTATAGGCACTTCCTCCACATAAATCATAAGTATCGAAATACTGAAAAACATCTTTTCAATGGGAAAGAAGAGACTACATCAAAGCCATGAAGAATGACTGACACCTTGCCTATGAAAGTTGGAATATAATAGAATTAATCATCATGGTAATGCCATTCCATCTAATGGTTTATGTTCGGAATTTGTATTTTTCTATTGTGTTTTGTTTATTGATGATGTAATTTTTGATTGTGAAGGTCATCAAGGCATTAATGACCACCTTCCAAAGGGATTAAAAAGTTATCTGAGACAATTTAGTAGGTTGCCCTACTACGAGAAGCTACAAATTGTGTATTTGTTTGATACTATGCATATTGGAAAGAATATAACAGAGACATTATGGAAAATATTGGAGGGAAGGTGTGACAAAGAAAAAATTATCAAAATTTGTAGGGACATTCAGGAATCCAATCATGCAATGAAAAATGTCATTCAATCAAATAGTAATGGAGACCAGATTAATATAAGTGCCTTTCCTTGGTTATTAATGGACCAACAAAGAAAAGCTATAAAAAAAGTCATACAAAAAATTTGATTTCCCATAGGATTTGCTGTGAACATAAACAATCTCATATCAAAGAAAAGTGAATTTGGGCCAGGGATGAAAACACATGATTGGAATACCTTCATTAAGTTAATTCATGTTCTTGTGTATTTACTAAATATTTGTATACTACACATGTACTTTTCATTGTAGTATGTTATAAAATAATGAAAAGATCATTTGATAATTGTTGCAGTACGTTCTACCTCTATCTCTCCTAGACAACTTTGACAATAATGTCAAGCAAGTCATATATGATCTTGGAAAATACATGAGGTAAGTAGTTATGTTTGTTCAATTTGTTGTATAGATAATATATTTGTGATTTGTTTTACTTGTTATGTAATATATTGTATATTATTTTATAAAGTCTCATTTATATATTTTTGCGTCTTGAATCTCTTATAGGTGGTTGTCATCTAAAGAAATCCATAAAGAAGATATAAAATATTGGAAGAGAAAAATTCCTCATTTAATGTGTGAAATGCAAAAGTTTCTACCTTCAACTTTTTTCAATGCACAAGAACACTACCTCATACACCAAGTTGAGGAGATTGAATTGTGTGGACCTGTACATACTAGGTTAATGTGGATGGTTGAGAGGCACTTGAAATTTTTGAAGGCTTTGGTTCAAAAAAGAGCACATCTTGAGGTTTCTATAGTGGAGGGATATATGGTATACCAGACTATGGTATACATTGTTGAATATCTTCCTAAGTTTGTAGCAAAGATCCATGTAGATCACATTTGGGATCCCAACCCCATTAACAAATTCAAAGGGGAGTACTTGGTAGGGAAAGGAAGATTAAGGAAGCTGAGAGGTAATTATAATATGTTATTTTAGTTAATTAATTCTTAATCTTCTAAATAAATCGATTGCAAGTCATCTATTAATTATTTGTATAGTTGGTCGAGAGTGGGATGAGCTACATTTGTATATTGCAAACAATCTTGATTGGATGACGGTGCGGATTGAATGATGTCAACATTCTGGTCGCACATTAACATGGGAAGGTGTGGCTTCATTGGTTAAAGAAGCTCATCATAATGGAGATTCCAATGTTATACAAAGGGAAATTGATTTAGCATATGGTTTAAGAGATAAACAGGTACGTATAATTTTATTAATCACCTGTATGTTTATCAACTCATGATGCAATAATTTTAACATGTTAGACATATTGTAGGTCAAGGACCACAAGGCTATGTGCTGCAATGGTCATAAATTTTGCATCAACAAGTTGGATGACATGAAGAAAACTTGTGATTATGGGATAGCTACAGTCTTTGAGGTGGCCAATATTTCATCTAGAACCAACATACATCCTCAAGAGTCTCAAAATTGATACTATGGCATTTTGGATGATATACTTAAGTGTGACTTTAATTCCTTCAAATTAGTTATGTTCATCATCAAATGGTATAGGCTACGACTAAATAAAAGTGATCCTGATAGAACTATTATTGAACATGATAATGGATTTACAATTGTTAATACAAGGTCGTTTGAGCCAATTGGGGATGAGCCCTATGTTCTTCCAAGCCAATGTGAGCAGGTATTTTACTCAGAGGTTCCACATAAACCGAGTTGGTCAATTTTTGTTAGACATGATCCAAGAGGAAGGCCAATACAGTATAATGAGATAGAAGAAGAAGATACTAAAGAAGTAGAAGATGATGATGATGATGATGATGATGATGATGGTGGTGGTGGTGGTGGTGGTGGTGGTGATGATGATGATGATGGCGATGATGATCATGATGGTCATGATGATGAGTTGGATGAAGAAGAAGATCAATGAAATGTATGACCATTTTTGAACTTTGTGTTTATTTATGGAATTTGGACTATTTATTAGCTATGTGATGGATGGTGATTTAAAATACATATGTGATGGATTACATGTTTATGATGATACATTTGACATTTTTTGAACTTTGTGTTTATTTATGGAATGCGGATTGTCTATTAGCTATGTGATGGATGGTGATTTATGATACATATGTGATAGATTACATGTTTATGATGATACATATGTGATGCCTATGATGCTCAATTACATATATGATGATACATATGTGATTCTTATGATGCTCATGATACATATGTATTTATTGTTCATCAAATTACAAATGTAATGCTTATGATGCTAAATTGTTGGTTCTAATTTCATGTATATTTTGTGTGATGCTACCACCCTTGGTGTAAATAGGTAATTGACTATAGACATCATCAACTCTTTAGTTGAGGATCCTACACAGTCTACCTAAAGGAAAGGTAAGGAATTAAAAAATATACAATGATTATGATGATTGCATATTGTTCATGTTGTGTACTATGTAATTTTTAGTATATGTGTAGCGTCCTAAAATTGTGACACTTGCAATTTCGACTACATTTTGGTCTTCACGATGGCGACGCAACATGAAACCTGAATGGAGACCCCGAAACCTATTTATGACACCAAAAACTGCATTTTCTTGCACCCTGGCCTGATCCTCCTTTGCACCCTGCTGTCCCGGGAGGTGGGACCAGAGCGCCCAGCGCCCTGGTCCCTGGCCCTATTTTGGGCCCGGTCTCCTATGGGGTCTCGGGTCTTTTGGTTTGCAATTTGGAAAATAACATTTCCTGGTCGGCCTAAGGTCGGGAAAATCAGTCTATCAGCCCTAATTGACAAGTATATAAACTACATTTTCTCTCTCATTTTGGGTAGAAGATGAACATATGTGGAAATGACATTCAAGAATTCAAGCATTCAAGCATTCAAACATTCCTTCAAGCAATTGATCATTCTAAGTCTCCATTCAAGGCTAAGTGTTGCATTCAAGACAAGGATTCAACCATTGAAGAGGAGATCACATACTACAACATACAACACACAACAAACAACAACATCTATACCTTCGCACATAAGGATACAAACATCCTTACAACAAGGTATTAGTACTTGTTTTACATTACAGACATTTACATTTACAACATTTCTCATTTCTTGGTTAATTCCAAAATCGGGGTTTGACCTAGGGGCAAACCCCTAATCCCTAACACCCCAATCGTCTTCGCTTTTCTATGTGTAGGTTGCAGGTACACGACTGAAATTGAAGATCTGGAATCCTTGTGCAGAGACGAACAGATCCCCCTTCGTTTTGCGGATTTTTCAGAGGACCGTGTGCACACTGGGCGCCATCGTCCCATCAACTTTTGCTCAAATTTGTAGGACAGCGCCGTATCGACATTTTACTACTAATTCCAAGTCCACAGCTTCATCCTATATCCCTATCTCAGTTTATAAGCGAATCTTTCTCACTTTCTATGCATTCCTAGCTTGATTCTTCTATCAACATTCTTTACAAAAGAGGGTAGCCTTGCTGTCTTAACCCTTGAAACTCATTTAGAATCCAATCTTACATTGCGTGGGATTGGATCTTGTGGGTTTCAACCCCTCTTTTGAATGTAAAGTCTCCCCTAAGTGAAAACCATCAACCCTAGTGACCTCCCTTCTCTCTCCTTGGAGTTAGAAGAGGGGAGAGCAACTAGGGTTCGATCATTTTCTTCTTTACATTCTGGTGAACCCGATGTGAACATCCTTTCTGATTTTTCATGGTTATATCTGAAAATTGGATGCCTTGATTACATTTCCATGTTTGATCTTTTGCAAATTTTAGAGGTTAATTGCATAAAAACCCTAAATTTTCTTTTTAGTAATTGAGCTTGTGAAATGTTTAATTATTAATGCTTGTTTTAGATCTACCCTTCTATTACAAATTATCAATTCATATTTGTGCTTTAATTCTGAAAATTAAGTGGTTAAGTGTCAAAACCCTAATTTTGAAAATCCTCTTGATTCAACCTTTGTCCGACAATTTCACTGATCAAAACATCTCCAAATTAGCTGTAACTTTGGATTCCGCAATAAAATCACAATATCTTTCATCCCTGAAAATTTGGAAAAAAGTTACGAGGACCGTGTGCACTCCGAGCGCCATTGTCCCCGACATTTTTTTCGAAATTTCGGGAGCTAGATCTTACTGTATTTTTCTGCTAAAATCCAGAATTTTGGCTAATTTTATCAATTCTAACACTTTCAAAATTAAAGTCAAAGTTGGTCTTGTGATTGCTTGGTTTAAGGCTCCTAATCATTCAAAAATTGTTGAAATTGAAATTTTGTGTCAAAATTGTGTTCTTACTGTCCTAAATCTGAAAAGTGTGTTTACATTCATTCAAAATTTCAGTGCTTTATTCAAATTCTTGCAATTTGTGACTTTTGAAATTAAGTGCTTAATTACAACAACTTTGATTTCTGCTTTCAAAATTGAATTTTGCGTGAAATTGAGTCAACTTTTAAAATCCAAAACTGGCATTGCTTTTGGTATTCCCTCTAAAATCATAAAATTCAAAATTTTAGTTTCCCTCTCTTTTTCAAAATTCAAATTTTGCATTTTTCAACAATCTTGGTAGTGTTCAATTTTGAGATTGCAACTTTAATTTGGCCTATCTACAGATCATAAAATCACTCAATTTTTTTAGATTAGCTCTAAAATCATCATAACTTTCATCCCTGCAAATTTTGAAAAAAGTTGCAAGGACCATGTGCACTCTGAGCGCCATGGTCCCGGACATTTTTTCTGAAATTTTGGGAGATTGTCGTGATTGCATTTAACAGCTTAAATCTAGGAGATTGGCTGATTTTACTGAAAATTGCTACCTCTAAATTCAAAATCTTCTCTCCCTCTCTAGTGCATGAGTTTTACAACAATAAGCCCTACTTACACTATTCCCGTTAGACGAAGCCGTAGAATTAAGTCTTTCCGAGGTTTAATTACTGAGGAGATGGAACCTAATTTGAGTAGCCTTTTTAACAAAGACATGGGTAATTCCTCTAATTCTCCTAATGATGAAGAAGCTCTCCATGAGGTTTCTGTAGAACAACTTGCGAAATTGGATAACCAATTTGATGATTTTCGACAATGGATGTCTCAAGAATACCCCGATAGTCAAGCTCTTCCTTTAATTGAGGGCCTAAAACATATGCTTCAAAGTGATAAGAATGGAATTGATATTTTGCGTGGTATTGTGCACATTGTGGATTCGAATGTGATGCCTATTAAGAGTTGTGCCGAAACTTTAGGTTATACACAACCTCCCACTCAAGTCAATCATTCTATTCCTTTCACAACTTCTATTGCTAGCATACCTACCTTTACATCAAACATAATGACTACCTCTATACAAGACATTCCGCCTATGATTACCAGTCATGGGGGCAATCCTTCTTCTTCAATTAACCCTCTTCCTTCATTTAATCCGACTCCTTCATTCATTCCTTCAATAAGTGTTCCTATTACATCTCCACAAATGAACATGACGCAAGGGGGCAATTCATTCAACCATTCCATTCCTCCTTGTAGTGTTCCTCCTTTCCAATCCTTTCCTATGACTAACAATCATAGTGTTCCGCCACCTTACTCTTTACCTTCTTTCAATAACATAACACCTCCATCCCAATCTAACACATCTAATATGAACTCTTTGATTGAAGTGACCATTAACAATCTTGCACAAACTATCTCTTCTTTACAGCAACAAATTGCCTTTATGAATCAATCTAAGTTTAGTGTGCCCACATTTGATGTTGCGCGCCCACTTTCTCTTGACATTGTTTGAGCTATCCCTCCTAAACATGTTGAAATCCCACATTTGGAGCTTTATAATGGTAAAGGTGATCCTCTAACACATGTTAAGACATTTCAAACAATTTGTACTGATTTTGCTTATGACCAAAGGTTGCTTGCAAAACTGTTTACTAGAACATTAAATGATAAAGCCCTACAATGGTATTGCTCGTTGCCTTCTTATTCTATTACTTCTTTCGAACAACTTGCAAATGTTTTTATTCAACAATTTCAAAACAATATAAGTCCTAAAGTTACTTTGATTGATTTAATGCATTGTAAACAAGGTGTTAAAGAAAAAGTGACTGATTTCATTGGTAGATATAAGCATTTGTATGCTCAAATTTCTTTTCCAGTGCCTGACAATGATATTCAAAGAATCTTTATTTCTAATTTACAAAAAGATATTCGAGACAAACTTCTGTTTTCTGAGTTTACTTCTTTCCAATAGTTGTGTGCAACTCTTCACAATTATCAACTGACTGTGAGTCAAATGGAACAATCACATCCTATGGCTCCGAGTGATAAGGGTGATAGTAGTCAACAACCATTTGGGAAGTTTAAACCGAATAGAGATTCCATCAAATTCAATGAAAACATCATCAACAACAATGTGAATGCAGTATCAGGTGTGCCTCCTAATTCTAAGTTTTTCAAGAAAGAAAGAAAGTATACTCCTTTGAATGAATCATTGCATAGTATTATGAATAAGTTATTGGAACAAAATGTGCTTACTCTTCCTCCTATAAGGCAAATTGATCCTGCAAAGATTACTTCACCTTATTTTGATAACAAATCTTTTTGTCAATTTCATCGTCAACCTGGGCATGATACTGAAAAATGTTTTGCTTTAAAGGGTAAAATTCAAGATTTGATTGATAATAATACTATCTCTGTTTCTGGAGTGAATGATAAAGGCAACACATCTGTAGCTCCTCCTAACCAAAATCATTAGATTTTTACTGATCCATTACCTTCTCATACCTCTAATGCGATTGAGACTAATGATTCCTCTCTCTCATCTGATGGTCTTGTGTCTATGACTCTGAATGTGATTAACTTTGTAGAGCAGCAAGAAAACCCTAAAGAACCTTCAATCACATTTGATTCTAGTGAAACTATCAGGGCACCTAATGGTCCTTTATACATAGTTGCAAAAGTCAAGAATACACCTTGCCGAGGAGTGCTTATTGATCCTTCATGCATGGTTAATGTTATTACTGAAGAATTTCTTTTTACTTTGCAATTGAATCAAGTGATCTATGACAAAATAGATGTGATTGTGAAATTATTTGATGCATTTTCTTCTCCTGCAATTGGTTCTATTACATTACCTATTGAAGTCCATAACAAATCTCTTGATGTGAACTTTGCTATTATTCCTTCTTCTGAACAATTTCGTGTGAAGCTTGGCTATCCTTGGCTATCTTCCATGAAAGCTATTGCTTCTCCTATACATAAGTGTTTGAAATTTCCCCATAATGGTGAAGTTGTTACTGTCAATCATAGTCTCTTTAAACCAGCTGAAAGAATTTCTAGCATTCCTATTGATTATTTTTGGCCTAAACAATTCCAATCTCTTCCTCTGCAAAGTGATCATCTTTTCAAATCTTATTAAAAGTGGAAAACAGATATGATCCTATCTCTAAGTGAACCTAGAACACCTAAACTTGATATTCCTATCATTCTTGAGAAGGAAGTTCTTCCTTTGAAAGATAAAACTAATGTCTTTCCTCAAGAAGATTCCCAACCCATTCCTATGGATGTGACTATGTCTATGCTGAATAAACTTTCTAAAAGTAGACCTATACCTCCTCGTCATGATGGACTTGGTCTCCTTCCTAAACCAAATATTCCTCCTTTATATGGAGCAGTTCCTCCTCCTTCTTTTTATAGAGAGAAAAGACCTTCCTCTTCTCCTATTATCCAGCCTAAGAGACCGCAACCTAAACACCCAAGTGATAAGGATGAGAACATTCCTCCTCCTCAATCTTCTCCACTTCCTACTAAGACTAGACGAAATTGTTCTGCACGTGAACGCCAACGAAAGCATCATCTTAGAGCTCAAGCAGCTGCTTCTCAAACTTGGCAATCCCCCAAAACACCTTCAACAAGCATTATTCCATTTTCTCCAAAATCTCCTAAACATAAGATACATGATGATCTTGATCCTGTGCGAGTTAAAGATTCTATTCTATAAATCTTGATGATGCTATAGATGAAAATGTTATTCATGATGAAAATGTTACTCCTCTTGCTTCTGATAGTGAATATGAACTTGTTGATATTGATAACCATCTATCTAACGAATTTTCTAAAGCACTAATCCTAGCTCCTAGACAAGAACAATGTGGCTTGGAACATGAACATAGCCCTTGTTTGGATCTTGTGATAGCTCCATCTGCTGTGTTGGATGTTCCTCCTCTAGCGTGTTCCCTACCTTCCCGAAACATTGATCAGCAAGATCGGGGGGTAGATGACGTGCTAGACTAGTTTCATTAGCATAGTAGATCCTCTCCTCCTCTCTTTTGTTACTTCCTCTATGTGTTATTCTCATTATTCTATTCATTGTCCTTAGTGTTGTCTATTGGAGGACGATGCAAAGCATTGAGATCTCTTTTGGTCTCTCTCATGTTGACTCAAAAGACACATGTGTTCCCTTCTTCTAGGTGACCTTCCTTGATTGGGGAATGAAGAACAATTATTCATACATACATATGATATATATACATGAATTATCATACAGCATACTGACCCCGAGGAAAGTGAAGTCACCTTGTGCTTTGTGTTTTGTGTCTATTATCCTTGGGTTTATCTCACACTTGGGGGCTAAATCTTTGTGATAACATGCTCCTTTCCTTTCTCATTTCTTATGTGTATCACTACGTTAAAGAAATCACCCCCGTTGAGGCGTGTGAGATCGCTTTAACGTAGGGGGGCATACACCCTGTCTATCTCTTCAAGATACTTGAAAATTTCTTGGTGAACTTAGCTTTGCCTTGAAAATTTTTAGTATTTCTCTTGCATGACTCATAGTGAGGGAACCTTACTACTGACAGTCATGGTTCTCCCTCGTGATCTTTCCTTTTACTTTGTCAATCAAAGTCGTAAGATCCTTAGTCCACTGGGGGCTTGGTGTGTCTTGCCTCCTTGACGTGGTGAAAGTCTTTCAATGTTGTTTCCTTGTACTTTACCGGAAGTATGAGCGTACGCTTATACTCCCGCTAAAGTGGGGGCTAAATGTAGTGTCCTAAAATTGTGACACTTGCAATTTCAACTGCATTTTAGTCTTCACGATGGTGACGCAACACGAAACCTGAATGGAGACCCCGAAACCTGTTTATGACACCAAAAACTGCATTTTCTTGCACCTTGCTGTCCTAGGAGGTGGGACCAGAGCGCCCAGTGCCCTAGTCCTTCAGGACCAGGGCACCCAGCGCCCTAGTCCCTGGCCCTATTTTGGGCCCGGTCTCCTATGGGGTCTCGGGTCTTTTTGTTTGCAATTTGGAAAATAACATTTCCTGGTCGGCCTAAGGTCGGGAAAATCAGTCTATCAGCCCTAATTGACAAGTATATAAACTACATTTTCTCTCTCATTTTGGGTAGAAGATGAACATATGTGGAAACGACATTCAAGAATTCAAGCATTCAAGCATTCAAACATTCCTTCAAGCAATTGATCATTCTAAGTCTCCATTCAAGGCTAAGTGTTGCATTCAAGACAAGGATTCAACCATTGAAGAGGAGATCACATACTACAACATACAACACACAACAAACAACAACATCTATACCTTCACACATAGGGATACAAACATCCTTACAACAAGGTATTAGTACTTGTTTTACATTACAGACATTTACATTTACAACATTTCTCATTTCTTGGTTAATTCCAAAACTGGGGTTTGACCTAAGGGCAAACCCCTAATCCCTAACCCCCCAATCATCTTCGCTTTTCTATGTGTAGGTTGCAGGTACGTGACTGAAATTGAAGATCTGGAATCCTTGTGCAGAGACGAACAGATCCCCCTTCGTTTCGTGGATTTTTCGGAGGACCATGTGCACGCCGGGCGCCATCGTCTCGTCAACTTTTGCTCAAATTTGCAGGATAGTGCTGTATCGACATTTTACTGCTAATTCTAGGTCCGCAGCTTCATCCTATATCCCTATCTCAGTTTATAAGTGAATCTTTCTCACTTTCTATGCATTCCTAGCTTGATTCTTCTATCAACATTCTTTACAAAAGAGGGTAGCCTTGCTGTCTTAACCCTTGAAACTCATTTAGAATCCAATCTTACATTGTGTGGGATTGGATCTTGTGGGTTTCAACCCCTCTTTTGAATGTAAAGTCTCCCCTAAGTGAAAACCATCAACCCTAGTGACCTCCCTTCTCTCTCCTTGGAGTTAGAAGAGGGGAGAGCAACTAGGGTTCGATCATTTTCTGCTTTACAATATGTATCATGTAATATTTAGCTAACATAAGATAATTGAATTACATATGCAAGAACCTAAATCCCTTTGACGAAAATCCTGCATAGTCTCATGGATCGACAGGTATAAGTCAATACACCCTATAGAAATGGTTTGTTTTTAAAAAATACTAGGAAAGCAAACTTCCTCAGCTTCAAACCTCGACATTAGTAGCAAATCTAATAGAGTTATCAACACTTGAGGCCCCAGTTGGACTTATTCAATTTTTAATCTCAACGTCAACTTCAAGGCCAACTTCTTCATCAACATTACTCTCATTTGCAAAATATCTCTCTCATTACCAACTAACTCTCTCATTTGATGGAGTGTAGGTACCATCAAATAGGTATTTGCAAGATGTGTCTTCCTCGAGTGAGGGAAATGTAGGAATAGTTAACGAAAGTGAGACATGTAGTAGGTCTAAAATAGGGAGATCAACTAGAGGTCAAAAGATTAGAAGAAAATTCAATAAACGCATGGAATTTTTCCTTTCTCAAGGGGGGTCATGTTCTTATTATGATGAGACAAAAGGAGACATCGAGGTGCCCTTGAGGTACACACATCTAGAGAAACAATGGGTACCCAAGGAACTTCCTCCAATAAACACCGATTTTTGTGTTAACAAGAGGATATATCGCATAGCACCTTCGTCGTTACCTGGTTTGGGCCTATTTTCCTTGGACGGCATAAAGGTCTATTACAACAAAGTTGCTAAATTGATGGAGTATGTCAAACCTTGTAACAATTACAAAAATTGGATGCAGATTGTTCGATATAAAAAAAGTATGTGTAGGTATGCACTATTAACAAATTATATACAATAGAAAGATAATGATCAAAGTAAATGAGTGGTTGTATACATTGATGGAAGGCCAAAAGCAACAAGGAATATTGCAGGTTTTATAAATAGTACGTGACTTGGGTCAACTAATAAGCAACCCAATTGCATATTTGAGGCGCATGAGGGAAATTGTGTATTTGTATGTGCAATAAAATCAATAAGTGCAGGGGAAGACCTTTTAATTGATTAAAATTTGAATTGTATAGATACAAACAAAGTTACTAACATGGGGGTGGTACGTACTATATACTATTTAAACCAACCTCTAATTAATGACTCCAATATACCATCTTATTATTAAGTTTTTTTGCTAAGTCTATTGGTTTCATTTCGTTAACGTGTTTATATTTTTTTGTTTGTCACAGGGCGACCTAGATCTATCACATAGCACAGAAAGGGATGTAGGTCCCAACACTTCTACCAAGCAGGTAAACCTCATTGTAATTGTACAAATTAGATAGAAGCAAACTGTCACATTATTATGTTATTTTCTTGAGTGTTTTGGAGTACTTTTGATAGTGTTAATAATATTCTTGTCATAGACAGATGTTTGGGGAAAGGGAAAAGAACCTCTCTTATATAAACACCTCAACACAGTATTAAGTGATGAGGACTACACGATTTCCACAAACTCTATAGAAGTGATAAAAATGTCTATCACAAAAATTAATAAAGAGATTGTTTCTTTGGTATGAACGACCCCTTAGACTAATGAGATAAAAGATAGGGTGAATCAATTGATGCAGGCAACAAAAAACATGCGAGTAAGCAGTAATGAAAGGTTTAATTATAACAAAAGTTCAGTAATGGTTTATATTTTATACTCTTTTATGTCACTAACTAAAAGATGTACATGTTATTTTTACAAAATTTCACATGTCATCATCAACCTGGTGGAGATGATCAAGGTATTGCAGGTAGTGCATGTGATGACCATGTTCTATACATTAAAACTACTCCTTTGGATTTGTGAACTTGCTTTTTTAATGCTAGTGTTATTTACATAGGCCTTTCCCTGTCTATACTATTTCTCTCTCTTTAGAATGAATAATAATAAGTTTTGTGTGTATATATGATTGTAATAATAGTTTATTAAATTGTTAATAAAGTATTTAGTTGCACAATTAGAAATTCTCATTTGATCTAATATGATCAATTGTATTTTAATTTACTATTATTAAATTATATTTCAAAGTAGTGACATTACAAATACCAATAAGACAACGTGAAGCTTTATAACATGAGATAGCACATTGAAGCAATCTAAATAAATAGATTCCATGGACTATCTTTTGTAAGGACTATACTAGTTTATCACTTACATTGCCCTCTTGTCACAAATTTCCATAACTTTGTCTTGCATCAAAACCTACCTTCCTTATTCTCCTTCATACTTTTGTATCATTAAGATTAGCATCGAACACTTAATAAAGGTTCATATTTCTTTACAACTCTTAATAAAGGTTCATCGTTGTTTACAATTCTTGCAGTTTTCATATATTTAATGTATTATTCTTCAGGTGTTACCAATGTTCTTGTGGATAGGCTACCTCATTCGAGGTTATCCCCATTTGTATTGCCGACTGCAATGTCGACAATAGGAAGCATGCAAACGCCCTCTACTGCTCATCATGTTGACCCACCCACTATTGGTAGATCCCTCTTTTTCTCTCTCTTTTGTTATGTGTTTATTTCCCTTGAAGTGTTCTTTCTTGGGGGCATTTCATAGTGGATTCATTTTTGGTAGCACGAGATGCACATGAGGCTGCGCCAGAGGTGAATACTAGTGATAACATAGCATCATTTCCTAGATTTTCCCGTATTGGTAGTGTTGGGTCTCAAATCAACAGATTGGATAGGTTCTAAGGAAATGCCAACTCCTATGATCAAACCCTCCAATTGACTTGGCCAACTTATAGAGTGAACCTATTTGGTTACTAACTCTCTCACTTTAGGCTCTGCAGGACCTAGGCGGGTATACCTACTCACTAGTTGTTCCTTCAACTAATGCTTTTTATAGCAAATTTAGTTTCTTAATCTGATGTCTCCTAGTCTCAAAATGGCATAAGTTTCTTAAACAAAATGACTTCAGATGTGTGTATTGATCTATGTATCTTACAAAAGTATATATGTTACACTTTGGCTAAATTACCTACTATACCTACTCTACTAATCCTAATGCTTAAAAGTAAAGGGTAACCGGTATGGTTAAAGGGTTTGTTTACAAATGATCAGTGCCTTTCCTCTTATTTGGGCTACAGAGTCTTATATTTCTTTAAGACTTATTGTGTAAACTTATGAGACAGTTTTTAAACCCACCACCTCTCGATGAGTCTATCAGTTACTGTTTCTTATGAGCTCTACTTCAATGTCTATATTGTAAACTGCTTGGATGGATTTAAACCTAACTTTTAAGAGACCATCCAAGGAAGAAATACAGGGAACAATTACAATTCATGAGTAAATCTTTTTGATCCAAATCTACAATATGAAACACAGAATTTTACTAGAAGAACACGAATAACCTTATCCACTTTTAGATAATATCATAAGCAACTACCTTCTAAAAATATGTTAACTCTCAACACATATGAGAAAGAAAATGCAACTGGTTATTTTTGATAAAAAGTTTTAAAGTACAAAATTGCCTCCACCTCTTCTCTCTATTCTCTCTTTTTTTTTTTTTAACATTTTACATCACACATATATATGTGTTTGAATGGTTTTCATACCCCTTTGGGTGAAAAGACACCCCCCTTTTAAATAAAAATAATTCCAAATCCCGAAATTGCCTTAGTTTATGTAATTAATTGTCACTTTACAAGTTGTTTGGGCATATTAGAGGTATTTTAAGGCTATTTTATGGGTATATAATGGATAAATGGTCTTTAAATGATGTAAATACCCCCTTTGGTGCTTCACACTCCATTTTTTATGCCCATTATTGTGTTTATGTTATGGTTTCATATTGTGCAACAAATATAAAATATATTACTTGTACCTATTCTATATATATATATATATATAAATTTTCTTGCTCCTTGTCTTGGAATTTGGAATTCTAAAAATTGCAAATTTTAGGGTTCCAACAGGTAGTATGAGAACGTTGCAGACCACATTGGTGGTGAGCGACGAAGAATTGATTCCCTTGAAGATATAAAAGGTTTCATGTACTTTAAAATTATTATTATATATAGTGTAATTGTAATTTACTTATTGATCACTCATTTTGGACTAATTATCCCATGATATTTTTTATAAAAATCTTAATGATTACATTGCAAATATTTTGGTCCACCATACGTAAAAGGTGGAACATCATATGTGAACTAACTCTAATCCACTATTTTTTTCACATCATTTCTAGAATAGTTTTCCTTTGATCCATTTATTGAACTATATTAAAGGCAGCTTCAGTTCATTTTTGAATCTAATAGGTTTGTTTTTTCTTAAAAGGTGGAATGACCAAGAAAACTAGTTAAAAGATGAACTCACAAACCGTATGGTTGAGTTGTTCGGAAATGACACATTTGAGAAAACCAAGCTCCTTGAAAAAGTTGGCACATATTTTAAGTATGTGAGGGACTAGTATAGGACACATTTAGAGAAGAATGTAAAGTACAAGTGTCCCCCCATGATTCTAGAGAGGGAGTGGAAGGACCCAATTTTGGATGCGAAGGAGAGAATTGAAAGGAAAAAAGGAAATACACCACTAGACGCCAGAAGAAGGTATGTGATACTATTAAGAATGTAACTACATACTAATTACTCTTTATATTTATATAATCTAACATATTTCAAACTTTTCATAGACTGAGTGACACGCCAAAGGCAACCAAGGAAGACAAGAAAAGCACAAGCAACACAAACTCGACTTTGATGGTTATATGAAACTTGCCGCATGAATTGTAAGAATCAGTAAATAAAATATCACATCAAAATATTTATAAATTGCAAGTATTTTTTTTTTATCAAACAATACAAGCAAAATTCATGATACTAAGCAAAAATGCAGGGCTCTGATTTCAATAGAGCACCCACAAAAGATGACAGGAGAATTGCCTACCAGCAAGGCTATACAGTCGTGGCTGAATGACTATGGGAATTGAGTGGGAAAACACGAGATTCTAGTGCATCCATCACACAGGTAAATAAGCTATATGAAAATAATTTCAGATTGAATACCTTACCAATAATCTATTTAATGTTAAGTTCCAACATAAAGTGAAGTTATTTGTTTGAATTAAGCAAGAAATTATAACAATGTGCATGACATTGAAATGCAGCCTGATAATCGTGGAACACAACCTCCACATGAAGGTCCAGATGTGCATCCTAGTAGTGGAAGTATTCATTTTCTATTCAATTTTTTTTATGTAATTATTAATACAAATAAACATCTTAAATTGTAATTGGTGTACAAATTAATGTAACCTTTTTTGTTAATATTTTAGAGCATGTAGTCAGTGGTGACCAAGTGGACCATGATCCGGGTAGACAACATCAGGAACGTGATGTTCCCCAGTCAGGTAAAGAGGACCACTGTTATTCCTTTAAACATATTTAATTTCTATTGGTGTATTGATTAATGTAACCTTTCGTATTTCAATTCCAGAGGATCTAGAGGTGTTCAACATGTTGAGGTTGAGGCTAGACAAAATGATTTTGAAGATGATGTGGCCCCATCAGGTAAAGAGCGCCATGGTTATGTTCTTTAAATTAATGAAATACTTGTAACAAAAATAAAAAATGATTTGAATTTTACCCATTTCTTTGTTATTGCAGAGGACCCCCCTTTGCATCGGTGTCCTCATCCTCAGAAGAGGACTAGGCATACATCAAGATCACGAGTAGAGGGCAGAACAACTTAAGAGGGGGGAAGTGATGAAGAAAATGATGCTCTACTTAGACTTTTCATAGATTCAAAAAAAATAAAAATGATTGTAATCTACATTATTTGATAATGACTGATTTTTATGTGTTAATGAATGTAATTATGTGCTAATGAATGTTCATAAATTAGATGTGTTAATTAATATTGATGAATATTGCATGTTAATGAGTGTTAATGAATGTTATGTGTTATTGAACATTATGTGATAATGAATGAATGTTATATTTTATTAATGGATGAAACAATGAATGAATGTTAGATGTTAATGATAAATTTAGAGTGATGTTAGGGGAGGGGAGGAGGGGCCAAATGAGCTTCCACCTTCACGTGGTTGGCCCTATTAAGTAGAGAATATTAAACTATTCTTGAAACCAAGTGAATCTCAATAAGATAACACACTTCTCAATATTTAATAATGTTGCACAGTTAATCTTATTGAATAATGTATATTGAATCTTAATTGTAGGGTCCAACAGAGCCAACACGAACAACAACACCACAAGTAAGTGGTTTGTTTTTTAAGTTTTTTTTTTCATGATAATCTGGGAAGGTTCATTTGAAGTGTTATGTGTAAGTATGAAGGTGAGAAATTTATATTTTTTGTGTTCTGACATTTATTTTTTGTTCCAGGTGGATGACTTGGAAGAGGTTAGTAATTACTATCAAAACAGGGGTCGCTTTGATGAACTCATATCCATGTTTGTGATGAGCAGCAACACTAGAAGGAACTTACATATTTATATATTCAAGATGATAAATATGATAATGCTGCCACTAGTATCATGAACCATTCTCCAGAGGCATGGGATCATATGCAATTCAAAGATGTTGTATTTAAAGTGGCCAATGTTGAATTGAACTACAAAGTTGTACACTTTTATTTGCAAGAACACCCAGATCTTATTAAAGACCTCTTGAATGTCCTTGCCCTTAGGGTAGACCACACATGAGTGGTTGACATCATGCATAAGGTATGGCTCTAAACTCTGTTATCCTATTACTGTTTTTAGGATTACTGAGATGTCTTTCACTTGGGTATTAAGTTTTTCTAGATGTTCTCTTTAGCAGCTATTTGGTTTGGAAAAATTTCATCAGTATCTTTTATTCTGCTGTATTTGTTATCCACGTTGGACATCTTCATCTTGTGAAGCCGTACATAGTTGCAGTACAGAGAAACAATGTAGTTGTTGTTAATGAGGCTTTGAATGAAATTTATGTAGAAGAGGAAGGCTATGATAGGCTTCAATAATCTATAGATATGCATGATAACTTTGATCAGATAGGGCTTGCTCAGAGGGTGAGAGGAACTTCTCTATTGGTTCTTTCATTTAAGTTAAAGTGGGATGTAATTTAGCATTTAAATAGTTTTCTAATGATCTTTAATTTCAATTAGGTTGAGAAACATGGACTTCTTGAATTCCGGTTAAAGGCTTTTCTATAGCGAATTTTCAAGGAGGCAAATGATTCTTGAATTCTACCTGGTTATATTTATTGCTTGCTAAAAATTATGAAATGCTTACTTATAAATGCTTAATCAGATCAACAACAGACCAGTGCCTTCATCCCTTACCAATTTCATACTATTTCAAATTAAAAGATCCTACGTATAACCATGGAGACAGTTTTAATAACTTGTTTTCTAAACAAGACCATCACATCAAAAACATCTATATGGATTGTAACTAAAATATAAAATGCAGTTAGGCTTATTGAATTTTAACTTTTCTCTGAAAGACCAATAAGACAATATGAAACTTACCAAGCAACCTTTCAAACTGATGCTCAAACTACAAATTAGTCTCAATCACAATAGCATAAGATAGAACATTGACACAACCTAATAAAATAGATTTATCACACAGAACTAATCAATCAATTGAAAAGCATATACCATTCAGAATGAAGAACACTTGAAATTTATATTGAAAATAGATAATCAAACTAGTTGATTTCAATATGTATCATCCATCAACTTTGATATTTCCAGAAAACAAACTGCATAAGTGCCGTATAAAATTGTCTTGATAAGATCATAAAACTTGAGGTATCTCCCCCACTTGTTCTCAAAGATCCTCCATTTATAGATGAGGATTCAGTTTGAAAGTGAAAGGGCATACCCTTTCATTAAAACTAAAAATAACAAAAACTAACTAAAAACTAACTTCCTAAAAAACTGTCTTTACAATATGAACATATTATAAAAACATAGAAAAACATGACTCTGGGCTCCAACTTAGAAATCAGGTCTGGTCTCCCACCATCTTTCCGCACTTCTGGATATGCTCCAGGTACTTCTCTGACTTATATGTGTTTGCATCATGGATGATATCCCTGACAATGACTTCCATCATGACAAAGGTTTCCATCTGTTTCACAGTCTCTTTCAATTCAATTCCATCAATTTGGGCAATATCAAGGGCAACATTAAGAAGACTACGACATTATGAGATCCATACATCTTTATCCTTTATCTCACCCTTTTGATCAATTAACTCCGGGAAACCATGTTGAACAATGTCTTTGCTTTCATCATATTATAATTGTAATTCTTCATCAAATTTATTGTGTTTAGCCAACAACCTCTTTATTTTTTCAATTTCTTTTGTTTCTGCTTTGGCCATTGTTTTATCATGCAACCTTGTTCCCAATCTGTTTGAAATTCTATTGTGTGAAACTGCATTGTCCATGTTCTTTTGAAACACTGTCCAGAAGTCTTTCAGAAAGCCTTGTAAAACCTCAAATATTTTAGTTAGTAATACACTATCAATATCTACCCTCACAATTTGCATCTGTTTTAATATCCTTTTATTTTCTTGTTGCAACTCCTCACATTTTTTCTTCCATTGAGAGCTATCTGGAGTAAGAACCATTGGCACCTGTTTCCCACTTCTCCTTAGCGTTTCTTCATACAATGTCTTATACTGGTTCCTCTCCCTCACTACTCTGACCATTTGTGCTTTATTGAATTTTGAAATATTGACTCCGATATCAGTAGAAACAATTGGATCAATTTCACCAACTTTAAGTTTCATCATATGGCCAAAGGCCTTGTCAACATCAATGATCTTTGGTCTGTTGTGGGGAGGGTACATAGCCCATAACCTCAAATATTCCTCATCCCAGTCAAATCTTGAACCAATAAATACATCATTTATACGTTGTATACCCAATTTGAATTCCTTGTTTTCTAAATGCAAAAAATTGTCAAAGATAAAAGAAGCATTGAGGTCCCATCCGGGAAACAAAATCACCCCAACCTCTATAAGCAGTTGCCTCCCCTTTTGAGGGGTCATTATGGTTATCTCTACATCAATTTCCTCTTTTAATTTCTTTAGCAACTCAGCCTCATTATTAGGAATTATGTTGGGAATAAAGTCCCTCAATTTCTTCCCTTTAAATTTGTACAAGAATGTTTTAAATTCTTTGGAATGAATAAAAACATCATCAACAACAAAAGCAAAAAATCCTCTAACCGAGAGTCAGCATGAAATTCTAATGTTGTCTCTATTTGGCCTTGCATGTCTGGCTCTTCTTCCTTCTCTAGCACTTGCCATCTAGAGACAACTACATTCTCATCAGATTCACTTTCTGCCTCCTCCTCCTCGGTTTCAATTTCCTTGAGTCTTTGTCTCTTTTTTGCCAGTTCATTATTTAGTGGATCAATTAACTCTTTGGCCTCTGCATCCTCCATGTTCTTGAAGATATCTTCAGCCTCAATACTCACATACAGATAACCTCCCAAGTTCTGGCTCTTCTTGCAAGACTGAATGTATCCTTGAGGATCATAGCTTTTCCTGGCATAATGCTCATACAATTGTATTCTTCTATCAACTTCTTATCATTTATTTCATAAGATTTGGTTGACACTATGGTGAAATCACCAAAAATCAGTGTCCCAGGTAGGAAGGCTTACTTACGCATATCTGCAAAATGTTTAGCATTGGACACACTCAATTGCCTCACAATCTCTAGATAAGCTATTCTGTCCGGTACTAGTTTTGGCAGCATATAGGGGCTCCCCTCAAATCCATATACTCTAAAACATGTAAATTCCTTATTCACAAACCAATCCCCCCAATTATGATCAACAATGTATCTTTCATCATAATCCCTGGGTCTTAGGAACTTCTTGATCTCGTCAGAGATAGACCTTTCACATGAAATCCCATAAATTTGGTACAATGGAATCACAATAAGTTCTTCAAACTTAATATAGTTGGACCTCATATATCGATAATCCCAAAGATATGTCCACAATTGGATGGGCTTCTCCTCACCTTACTTGTTCTTGGTATTTAATTTTAGGCCCTCAGGCCAAAAACCATTTACATATCCATAA
Source organism: Cryptomeria japonica (assembly GCF_030272615.1). Taxonomy (NCBI): domain Eukaryota; kingdom Viridiplantae; phylum Streptophyta; class Pinopsida; order Cupressales; family Cupressaceae; genus Cryptomeria; species Cryptomeria japonica. The sequence continues at coordinate 336,790,509 of NC_081405.1, read as the reverse complement.
AATAACACTAGATGCATCAATAGTGAATAAAATTTGAAATTGGGATGAGTATCATCCCTAAGGTTTAAAAAAATTTCATGCAACCTCTCCACCAGATATGTTGCATAGTCAAAAGGCCTAGGTTCATACATTTGTATATCAGAGGCTAACACCAGTGACCCAGTGCTTTCCAGATCAGGAACCTCCACCCCTCCTACTTGCCCACACGACATATATGTGTATTGCAAGTAGTGTCTAAATAAATCAATGCTGAATGGTGGACCGTCTTCCTCTGTTAATTTTCCTGCCTAGCTCTTGTGAATGGAAAATTTCCAATCGGTATATGTAGTGTCGATTCCAAGGTATTCTTCCTCCAACTCCCCAAGGGACAAGTTCTTATCAGGACTAGGGTCTAAATTGAAAACCTCGTTTATGGTACCCGCAGAAAATCTAATAAATGCTTCCCCATTTAGGAGCTGAATGCACCTCTTCACCAAATTATAATTCCTCACCAAAACCTCTAGCAATCTTATGTTTACAAAAACATCAGGGACTGTTAGCTTACCTAAATTTGTCATCCAAGGATTGTAGAGCGACATCTCCTTGCTCCTTCTCAAATAGTAGAACATAAACAGTTCATGTCCCCTTACCTTGGTCCAGACATCTCCAACCTCTCTATACTTGTCTTCTCATTGGTCTTTCCCTAGCAGGTGCTTCTTCGACCTTCTAGATTTTGGGTTCGGTGCCTACATTTGGTCTATCATGTCTTGGTTTAACTTCTTGACTGGAGGCACCTCTTCAGTTTTCCCTTTCTTCGCCTTAGAGTCAGGGCTCTTGGCCACCCTCTTCTTTCCCGTTGAACTCGAAGCTTCCATTTCTGCAATTACAATCCTCTCCTCTGATTTAAAAGGCACAATGTGTTCTATCTGTGTATTCTTCTTTCACCAACATAGTATTTAGATAAGGCAATTTCTAGTTCTGCCATATTTTTTTGCAATAATGAACTTCTCATAAAATTTACCTTATGCAAACCATAAATGCATCGACTGCAAGTATTAAATAGAAGACTTTTAAAAATTTTGGTTTTGAATTCTGATATGACAACAACTCATCGGCATATGTCTCCCTGATGAATATTTCCCTTTTGGCGCTCTTTGAACAACCCTTTATCTGCTTTGACATATTATTTTCTCTTATCGAGATACCCTAAGCCAATGACTCCTTTTCCTCCTCATCGGTATATCTCAAACCAATATTCTCATCGAGCGTCGGGTGAGCTCATTTAGCGTTATCACGATAGGCATTGTTTCCCCGATGAACTTCACCATCGGCATAGATCTTCTTGATGCAACCGACTTCATCACCATGACTCTTCCCGATAGTGTCTTCGCTCCACACAATTAGTCTTCTCCTTCATCGGGTATTGGGATAATCTGAAATGAAACATACCGATAAGAAAAGTCTTCTTGATAGAGTATGTTCCATCGCTATATGTTTCACCGATGATTTCTTTGGGCATCAAGGTGGCTCAAAGTAACACATACCGATCGCTTTGGTTATATTGATTCAATCAGCTTCATTTCCATGAGTCTTCTTGATAGTGTCTTCGCTCCACTCAATCAGTCCACTCCTTCATTGGGTATTGGGGTAATCCGAAATGAAACATACCGATAAGTAAAGTCTTCTCGTTACAATATGTTCCATCGGTATATATTTCACCGATGATTTCTTTGGGCATCGGGGTGGCTCAAAGTAACACATACTGATCACTTTGGCTATAGTGATGGACTCTTTTTTTCGCCACTCTTATTAGTATAAGTCTTACCGATACCCTCATCGGCTATCGACAAGACAATTCTCCATTGCTACCGCTAGTGTTTACTATGTCGATGGGTCATATCAATATAGTTTTTGCCAATGCATCAATTCTCCTCAACTTTCCTCCTTGATTGGTATAACTTCTGCCAATGAGTACAACTCCAGCTTAATACACTCTCTCATCGGTATATGGTATCCCGATGCCTCCTCACCTCAATCAGGTGATCGTGAACTAGCAGAGGAATTGCTGGTGTATTTTGTGGAACATGTATATAATTGGTAAAACATATAGTTGGTTGTTCTCTCTCACAAGGTAAAGTATGTTTTGAATTTTCATTTTTGATTGGGGCATTGAAATGGGGCTTCCTTTTGTAATTTGGAACTGTAGCACAAGAAAGAATGCTTTTCTTCATGCTTGTTCATATGCTATGACTTGATTAGACCAGATGTGGCTTTAGAACTTGCCTAGATGAATAATATGATTGACTTTGTGTTTCCATACCTACTTCAGGTTCTTGATATACTCTGATGATTCTTTGAATATTTTAAGTTTCTCTTTAATAAACATTTTAAATCTTTTGCAGAAATAAATATGTGCCTATTTTGTTTACAGAATATGTATTCTCACCTTCTTCCCCTTTGCTTTGCCAGCACCTCCAATTCCTAGCATGGGAGTGGGCATGGGAGGTTTCTTTCAGCCAAGTATGAGTGGAATGGGAATGTCTTCCATGCTAGCTTATGGTATGCCACCTATGGGTGGCTATTGATGGGATTGAAGAACTTAATGCAGGACACAATTCTTCAATTATACATGGTTTTTTTAAGCTGGTCTTTGAGTGGAAATATTAGATTGTCAAATTGTTTTACTGTCATTTGGTTGGTTCATACAAAATAATGAATCTTTAGTATTATCGTATTGGTCAATCAGTTCAAATATTTCAATCCACCAAGCATCTGACGCTCGAATCGTCGCATGATTAGATTGTCAAATTGTTTTTATTATTGTTTGGTTGGCTAATATAGAATAATGAATCTTTAGTATTATCATATTGGTCAATAAGTGAAAAAATTTCCATCCACCAAGCATCTGACGAGGATGTTGTATGTTTGACAACATCCTCGTTGGATAAGCAGTGAGGGGGCGTCAGAATTCTGATGCCCACCCAATTTATTCTGATGACTATCGAGTTTTGTCGATGGCTAAGCAGTGAGCAGGTGTCAGAATTCCGACGCCCACCCAATTTATTTCGATAACTATCGAGTTTAGCTAATGGCTAAGCAATGATTCCAATGCCCACCCAATTTATTCCGATGACTATCAATTTTTGTCGACGACTAAGCAATGAGGGGGCATCGGAATTCTGATGCCCACCCAATTTATTCCAAGGACTATCGAGTTTTGCCAATAGCTAAGCAGTGAGGGGGTATCGGAATTCCAATGCCCACCCAATTTATTCTAATGATTATCGAGTTTTGCTGATGGCTAAGCAGTGAGGGGGCGTCGGAATTCAGATGCTCGAACCGTTACACATACAACATCCTCGTCGGTGTGGATACCCTCATTGCCATTAGAATTCCGATGACTAAACTATGACGGGGCTGTCTGAATTTAGACGCCCAAACCATCGCACATACAACATTCTCGTCGGTGCGGATGCCCTAGTTGCCATTGGAATTCTAATGACTTATCAATTTTTACCGACGGCTAGGCAATGAGGCGGCTGTCGAAATTCCAATTTATTCCAATGCCCGAACCGTCAAAACATTACCTAGAAGCCGTTGGAATTTCGATGACTTATTGAGTTTTACCAACGGCTAAGCATAGTCATGGTCATCGTCGGAAGAGTCTTCAATGTCGTCGGAAGTCTGACGGTCTTGAGCACCGTCAGAATGTTTGATGACAAGTTTTTGATGGTGTTGCTTGTCGGCAGTCCAACAAATTGTAGTCGGAATCCCGATGAAATACCATCAGAATTTAGGCCCAAATGTACTAGTGGGTGAAGAAATAATAAAAATCACATTTATAATGCAGAATTAAAAGTGTAAAAATAAATATTAGAAGAATATACACAACAATAACACAAATTTACGTAGTTCACCCAATATGGGCTATGTCCATGGAGAAGCCAACCATCCAATATTCTTATCATCAAACAATAAATAGTTATAGGTTTGAAATGATATCCATTGTTGTAAATGTAAACCAAACACCAACACATTCTGTTCTTATGAGTTTCTATCCAAACTATAGTGCCCCTCCTCGATTCATCCTTTATGAGAGGATGTGATAAACACCTTTAGATTAGTTCATGTTTATGATGCCTCTTGTTTCATTCTTAATATTGATATTCTCCTTGACAAAGGTTGATTCGTTATGATGACTATGTTGACTCTATGTTCTAGTTTGATTATTGAAGATAGGTGAATGATTAGCTTCATGATGATTTCACTAGTTAGGGCACGAGGTTATTGTTTATTTTCTATGATGATTTATCTTAGATGTTTCATATATTGACAGATGATACATTATGATTTATGAGGATGATGATACATCCTAGATTATTATGATGGATGGACTTATATTTGGTGATCTATATGCACGTATTATACATGTGTGATTTATATTGCTAGCTTATGGTGACAATGAATCTTGCTAGTGCTAGCACCACTTCATGATTATATTAGATGACATGATGATGCGATTGTCGTGATTGTCTTACTACTATATTAGTGATAGAGATGATATCATATCACTCATTGTGAGCATGATATGATGTTGTGATTCTCTTTACTTGTCTGATTATTTATGATAAATGCAATGTGCGTTGTCTCGTGGATATTGGTGGATACAGGTTTGTAGGTACTAGACATTGACTCCACCCGGTCTCATAGGTTTGAGCATGTATTTATCCCAATGGCAAGGTAATCAGAGGTGACATGAGTTCCTTCTACACACTCTAGGCTTAAGTTGATACCTTGTCAGTTTAGTGTTTTGGCTTGAGTCACCTTGTAAGCGTCGTGTGGTATGTTGTTCAACTCTATGACGAGTTGCCTTGTGAAAGTTGTGATTATTTATTAATTAACTAATAATTGATTCATATAGTTTATTAAATATTAAATTAAATTAATGGATGACATTAATATTTAGATATTATTGTGTAACTTAATTATTGAGGGTTACCATTTATTAATGTTATTTTGTGGATCATAATATTTGGCATTTATCATTATATATGAAATATTATTTATTTATTTATTATATTTTATATGTGTGTGGGAGATATTTATAGTATTGAGTTTAAATTACATTGGCTGGAGCATTTATATTTATCCGTACATTTAATTATTTGTTTATTGTTTATTTATTGTTGGCTTATCTATTTATTGGTTATTTATTTTGTATTATTTATTTACTTACCCCTTGTTATGATTGGCCTTTTTGGGAGTTGTGTTTGTGAGATAATATTATTTAATTTTTATATTTATTTATTTATGTTGTGGATTTAATTGGGTGTTTATATATATTTGTGCTTATGATTTATTTATTTGTTTATTTATTGGTATTTAGTTTATTTTTACTATTTACCCTCTTTTACTATTGGATTGCTCTTATTATTTAATCTCTTTTACCCATCTAGATTATTAAATTATTATTTATCCTACCTACCCTATTTTATTATTGGTTGAGAGATTTGGGCAAGTTAAATAATATTATTTTTTGTTTTCTTACCTCGAATTTGGGTATGGTTGGTAAGAAATATTACATTATCGATTATTTTGATTGGTGGAGATATTGCATAGTTTTTGAATGATATTTTATTTATGGTTTTTGAGTATTTGCGGTGGTTGGCTTTTCTAGAGAATTTTTGTATATGATTGAAGATTTGATTGCTTGGGAGCTTGGTTTGATCTCGCTGGATTTTGGATTGGAATTTCTCTTCATCGAATTTCATTGCCATAACTTCAATATTTCTAGGTTGGTTGAATTTCTACTCCTTTGCACTTTGTTTTCGGAAAAAAGATTATATTCTCTACGGCTATGTAAATTTGTTACCAGAAGATGCTAGGAATAGTTGTGATATTATTGTTATAAAATTATATAATATAATGTGGGGGATATTATATTTTTATGGATTTTATTGTTGGATAAATGTCGTATATGATTGTATCCATTTTCTAGAGCAATGTCATGAATGATTGTGAATGTTGTGGAGTTCCTTCCCTTCCTGTGCAAATTTACCTATATGTAATGTTATGTATTCATCTACCTTGTTGCGAGACTTGATGTTTACATTTTGTTTGGTGTATTCGGGTCGTCTCTTTCTTCTATGTGGATATTGGTCCCTAATTTGCTGTTAGTTGTCTCGGTGGAAATTTCAGAAGATTTTATTGAGGTTGGATTTAATTATTCTGTAAATTGTATATCTTTTTGGTTGTATCTCTTGTTGCGCTCCAATTTGGGTTGGTTATTTGTATCTTTGTATACTTAAATATTTTCTGGATTTAATCGTGGATTTGACTTCTAGTTTTTTGAGTTTGTGAGTCAAATGCGCTAAACCTCTCATCGAATGCACTATTTTGATGAATGCACTATTCTTTTATTTGTATGCACTGCCTAATCAAGCATAAGTGTTGATGTTGTTTGTATATGCACTACAGTTATGTGCAAAAGTTCTAGACTACAGAGTATATGTGCTATAATATTTTATATATGCACCAATGTATGTTTTGTATGAGATGTTTGAGTGTTCATATGGGCTAAAGTATTTGGTAAAAGTGTCGTTTTATTTTACAAAAGTACTACTCTATCCTATTATACTGTTTGCGATCATTTTCACTTCCTGAGTTGGTTTTTTTGAATCTGTACTTTGTACCAAAGGCTATTTTTGGTATCCTTGTGATTCTCAAAGTTGCATATTGTTTACATTGTTGATATTTGTTTATGTTTATAGCTCTAGTGAGATGAATTGTGCCTTGTTGTTAAGGGTTGTATTGATATTAATCCAACAAGATGGTTTATTCCTTGATGTGGAGGATTTCTTTGTGATGGCTCTAGCGAGATGATGTGTTCCTCATTGTAGAGGAATGCCTTGATTTGGATGAGCAAGAGGAAATGCCTTGCTCTTGTTTATCAGTTATTATTGAGGACTCTTGGTTTATTATATGTTTTGGTCTATGGCATTTTGGCTATTGTTCTTATTGCATATGTATATGTGGATGTTTTATTGTGCTTATGGTTGAGCCCCCTTGTTGGTGTTATTGTATGTGATTACCCTAAGGTCTTGGAACATGGTTAGGGGGACTGAGCTTCCATGTGATGGTTGGGGTCATGTGAGAATAGGCCACCAAGAGGTTTCTTGTAAGGACATTTGGAGTCTAGACCACTAGGAACACATTGGAAGTTTTCTTGATTTAAACAGGTGATAACCATAATAATTAATTAGATGGGTTGGGCAATTAGGATTCATCTAAACAAGATAATAAAATGATTTTTGGTGCACCACCTTATAGCCCTTGAGTTGAGACTCGAGATGAGCATGGGAAGGTTGTGGAGATGAAATAATTGAACTCCCTTGATTCTCTCATAGGTCGAGATGGTTCCACATGTCTATCAGGGTGAGAGGCGGAGATCTCATAGTGTCGAGTGGAGATCCTGATGTATATATATGTTTTCCCTTCTCTGTGAGGATAGAATGTGATGAAACTCTTCCCTACATGTGTCATTGTTCCTCATGCCATGATTGCTAATTTGCCTCTAGGATTTTTATGATTTCGATTCAGCCATTTGATGTGTTTTGGATTATTTTTTTTCAGTTCAAGATGTTGTCTTGTTGAGTTTTCTTGGGTTGTTAGGTGTCAGCCTAGGTCTAGAGTGTGTGTGGGACCTTGTGTCATCTCCTTGCATAGGGGGTGGTTCCTTATGGTTATACATGGTCAGGTGGTTTTATGCCTTCTTCCATTGGGATGTTCTTCGTTGGATGCTCTTGTGCGTGGATGTGGATTCTTATCTCTTCAACTTATGGTCGGATTCTTGGAGCAGATTGATGTAATATGATTCATGTGGCATTTAAATTATTAGGATTCATGATAGAGTTGTATTAATAGAATGATAACCATGTATCTTGATGTAAGAGGATCTCGTATCTATATGTTATGGAATGCGATGTATAGGTTGTCATCATGATTCTTGTAGTAGGATATATATATTATTGTAATTCTCGTTGAGTCTATGTTGTGTCTTGGATGTTTGTAATTTATGGAAATAAGGATTTGGGTTTATGATTGAATAAAAAAATGTCATCAGATTAGACTTGGATGGAGTAGAGTTTATGAGCTTAGTTAGAAAATTAAGTTAACTCCCTCAATGTTCTTATCTTTTGAATGTGGATATGCATTTAGTATTATATTGGATGTGTATATTTATTATTGTTATTTAAAGAAATGGATCAACGATGATGTAGGTGATGTTTAGTAATGGAATAATGATGGTATACTAGTAAATAATGAGAATGGGGAATTAGGAACATTTAGATTGGCGCTCTTAAAATTAATCTAAGGAGATTGATGGAATTTGTATTATGCTTGAATGTATTCATGGTAATTGAATTATTGGATAATCTCTTATGGTATTGTAAGATGTAAATGTTAGAATGTATTGGGTTTTGGTAGTTAATATGATGTTATTTTCTTAGTGTTATATTAAGTAACTACGTCGAGATACCATAGGGAATGTTAATTGATTTATGTCATGCTCTATGAAGTGTGATACCTATAGCTGCAACACAAAACACTCAATAGATTATTACAAGCATGGTTAGGAAATCATAAGCAAAAGAAAGATAAAACCATGACAAAGTGATCTATAGCCTCCTAAGAGATGCAAGTATGGATTTTCTCTCAGATCTGGATAAGCAATCCTAGTGACTTGACTACACCTAGATGGAGGATTTGAAATGATAATGAAATGCAAAGATGAGATTGATTATGCTAGATTGATCCAAGAGACTAATTAAGCTAGTGATATTCATGATTAAGCTATGATGATGATGCAATTAAGCTAGAAAAGAGATCAAATTAAACTAGATCTAAGATGCAAATGCTTATAATAACAATGCTTAAATTATATACTAAAAGATATATGCCTATAGTAACAATGCCTAAATTGCAAATGAGATGGGATGCTTATTTCTCTAAAATGGGGGATATTTATAGGATTTCCAAGGCTAGGGGTGAGGTGGCAAAAATCAACGGTCAAGATTGAGTCTGAAGATATCAAAGGTGAAATTGGAGGAGGTTGGAGAAGAGGTTGGAGGAAGAGGCACTTGTCATCTCTATGGTGACAAGTGTCAAGGAGCTTTTCTCATAAAAGGGCAAGTGCCCAAGAGAGGAGACATGTGGCTAAAGTGCCATGTGTCTCAAGAAGAAAATATCCACACCATAGGAGGTTAGGATAAGGAGGTTAGAATGTGCAAGATAGGATAGGGTTAGGCAAACCCAAGGTTAGGTGGAATGGGTTAGGTTAGAGGGATGGTTAGGTTAGGTGGTTAGAAGTTAGGAGGCATGTGGGTAATTTGAATTTAAAAATTCAAATAATAGGAAAAGACTAAATAATTCTCAACAACTCATAAATTGATTTGTTTTAATTAATTAGGGGATTAGAAGAATTAATGGAAGTGGGGGGAGGATTAATTAATTTGAATTAATTAATCAAAGGGGATTATGAAATGAACCTATTATATAAATCCTTGGATTTATTAATAAGTAGGTGAAAGAGGGAATTTAATCAAATTGCTTAATGAATTCAATTAAATTAGGAAGGGGGATTAATTAAATAATTACTTATTTAATTAATTATCTTCAGACCATTTTTAGGTGTATACATTTTGCCCCTCTGTGAAGCGAGGTGTGATGACGTGTTGATTCAAAGAATAATCTCATTTTGATGATGATATTGGTTTGATAGGATGCCCCAGCTATTGATTGATAAATTCTGATACGATGATGCCCCCTCGGGAGATCAATTGAGATAATTGACCTTTGGAGTGTTTTGATCTTTGTGAAATTGATATCCTGATTAGAAATGATTTGATTTTTGCAACTATGGTTGATGAAAATGTGAGTTCTACGATCACAATGATGTGGTTCTTGATTGTTTATTTTGATAAGATCGAGATTCAGTCTGGTTTCAAGAATGACACCTCCTGTATAAGACAAAGATGATTAAAGCATTTGGTTTTAGGAACAATATATCCTATATAAGACATGTTCAGAATGTTTGGTTTCAAGAAAGATGCATCTTGTATAAGACATGAGAGAATCAATTCAGATGTGATTAATTAATATAATTGATAAGATTGATTGAGTAAAGAACTGACAGTTTGTTGATATCAAGTTGCAGAAAGATTTAGATATGTTGATGTTGGTTCTGTTGAGGGGGAAAATATAAGATATTCATTGGGTCGATAATATCTGGATAGAGATGAGCCATCATTTGATTGTGTATACACTTATAATGATACCTTGATGATTCATGCGATAGGTTTAACCTTGGGTAAAAGGAGTATGTGGATATCATGCAAGCTAAATGCAAAGCTAATGCAAATGAAATGCAATGCGACGACCAGACCAGTCATTGGGTTATTGCGTTTTGTCATCATTGAGCTTTTTATAATGTGGGGAGTGAGTGCAAATATAAATGGTATAATTAAACCATGATGACCTGAGCACGACTTTCCTAGATTTTGATATGGCAAGTTAGCAAAAGCATCAAGGTATAATTGAACGAAGATGACCTGAGTGTTTGCTTAAAACAGGCAATATTAATCATTTCAATACACAAATCAGAAATGTCTTCGATGATACTCTAATGATCATGTCCTAAGACAAATTTGCACATATTAATGATTAATTTAAAGACATCAGACAAGAAAAATATCATGTTCCTTCCTTGTTTCTCTAGTAAAAACCATCTTGGAGTCACTCAGAAATCATGATAGCAAAAATCAAGATAGAAAAATATGAATAATCATGCTAAAATCATTATCCAAGTGTTTAGACTGACTTTGTGATAGTTTGATTGTTTGTGTTCAATGTTGGATGTGTCTTAGTTTTCGCTTGATAAGGGTTGTCTAACTGTTGTTCTACTTGTTTGATTAAGCTAAAAAATGATCAAAAATTTTGCCCCCAGCTAGGTGCAGGATTTTGCCCCAAGCTTAGAAACAAATTCAATATGATATACCCAATGATCCAAACCATGGCAAGAAGCCACTCGGGATGCCTACGTATGTACAAGGACTTTATTATGGATATGAACAACGCTGAATGAATGCAAGTGGAAGGATGCATGAACTAATAGATGGAAGAGCTAGCAGATAGTTTGCGCTTGTTTGCCAGTTTTCACCATCTGTTTTTATTGCATTTTTTCTCATATTTGATTTTTTTTATTTTTCTGCTTTTTCACCGTTTTTGTATTTTTTTGGTTTTTCACTTTTTATTGATTTTTTCTTGCTTTTTCACTATTTTTTATTTTTCTGCTTTTTCACTGTTTTTTATTTTTCTGCTTTTTTAGACATAAAACTTCTTCAGATGCATGCTATTGATAGGATCTTCGAGCTGATCTCTATCCTATGTTGATAGCTGATATGATCCTGACTCAAATACTGTTGTGACTACAAACGGACCTAACCAATTTGGTTCAAACTTTCCTTTCTTTTCTCGATGTGCTTGGTTGTGTGGATTTTCCTTTAGTACTAGTTCCCCAACTTGAAAGACTCATGGTTTGACCCTATGATTATAACTTCAACACATTCTTTGCTGATATACCTTTAAATGATCAAAGGCATTTTGTCTTCGTTCGTGGGTCAATTCTAACTCCTACAATCTAGATACTCGTTGTTCTTCATCTGGGATACGACCTTTTAATGATACTCATAGAGAAGGTATCTCTACTTCTATTGGTAGTATTTCTTCTGATCCATAGACAAGAGAGAAAGGCATGGCACTTGTTGGTGTGCGGATATTAGTACGATAGGCCCATAGAGTAGGGTTTAATTGAATATGCCAATCTTTTCCAGCATTATTCACTGTCTTTTTGAGGATTTTCAGAATTGTTTTTTTTGATGCTTCTGCTTGCCCATTCCCTTGTGGATAGTAGGGTGTGGAGAGTCTGTGTTGGATCTTGAATTTCTCACATAGCTCCTGTACATCTTGATTCTTGAATGGTCGCCCATTATCAATGATAATGGTCATGGGTATTCCATAGCAACAGATGATGTAATTCAAGATAAATGCATCAATTTGTTTTCTTGTGATATTTCTGAGAGGTACTGCCTCAATCCATTTTGTGAAATATTTTATAGCTACAAGGATGAATTTGTGACCATTAGATGAAGAAGGATTTATCTTTCCTAATAGATCAAGACCCCATTTGCAGAAAGGCCAAGATGTTGTCAAAGCATGAAGTTCTTGTGCTGGTGCATGAATCAAATTCCATCTGCATAGGACAATTATCTTACAGTGGTGCCTTGGCTAGTTGGTCTACGATGACTTGTCCCTTGATAGCTTTTTTGTCTACATATTCAATATCAAACTCAGATCATGATCCATTTTTCTAATTGTCTTGTTAATGTGGCCTTGCTGAGTAAATACTTCAATGGATTTATTTTAGCTATCAACTTGATGGAGTGAGATAATAGATAGTGTCTTAATTTTTGAGAAGCAAAAACTACCACCAAGCATGCTTTTTCTGTTGGAGAATAGTTGAGTTCATATCCCACTAGTGTTCTATTGATATAGTAGATGGCTCGTTCTTTTTTTTCATTATCCTACTGTGTGAGCAAAACCCCTAATGATATTTCAGTGGTTGATACATAGAGTAATAACGACTTTCCTGGAATTGGTGACATTAGAACAGGTGGTTGCATGAGATATGCCTTAATCTTGTTGAATGCGTCCTCACATTGATGGTCTCATTTAAAATGAACATTTTTATGGAATAGATGAGTAAATGGTTGACATTTATCTGCTAGTTGAGCAACAAATCTTCTGATTGACTGGAGACTTCCTTGGAGTGATCTTTGTTGACTTATATTCCTGGGAGATGTCATCTCCATGATTGCTTTTACCTTAGCTGGATCTACTTCGATACCTCTAGTTGAAACAATGTATCCCAATAGCTTGCCCGAAGTGACACCAAAGGCACATTTCTTAGGATTGAGTCACAACTTATATTGTTCTAACCTGTCAAAGATCTTTTCTAGTATTTCTATATGTTCATCTCTGTTGTATGATTTTGCCAAGATGTCATCCACATAGTCTTCCATGAATGTATGCATCATGTCACGGAATATTGTTGTCATAGCTCTTTGATATGTAGCACCTGCGTTCTTTAGTCCAAAAGGCATGACGTTCCAGCAGAAAGTACCCCACGGGCATGTGAGAGTTGTCTTTTCTTGATCTTCGGGTGCTATTTTAATCTGATTGTATCCAGAGAAACCATCCATTAGAGAGAACATCGAGTGTCCAGCAGTTAAATCTACAATGATGTCAATGTTAGGCAAAGGAAAGTCATCCTTTGGACATGCATTATTAAGATCTCTGAAGTCTGTGCATATTATGATGCTTTTATCTGGTTTTCAAATAGAAATGATGTTAGATACCCATCGAGGATAAGTCATAGGTCTGATGAATCCGACATCCAATAATTTATTTAGTTTTTCTTTGACTAGGAGAGCGATATGTGGGTGCATTTTCCTTAACTTTTGTTTGACTGGTTTAGCTCTGGGATTGACATTCAAGTGATGCATAATAAGCTCTGGATCCAACCCTAGCATGTTTGCATATGACCAGGTGAAATTGATTTGTTTTCATTTGAAGAATTCTATATATTGTTGCATTTCTTCTTCTGATAGAGAAGTGGTTGGATGTAGGATCTTTTGTTGCTCTGTTGTTCCAATGTTAACTGCCTCTGTTGGTTCAATCAAAATTGATGACCTTTCTTGATAGTGCATAGGTAAAATGTCAAATCTCCCATCTTGTGGTGCCTCAAGGAGGTTTTCACCGTTAGATGCATCCTTTTTTTTACTTTTTCCAAATCTAATGTTGCCAAGAAATGGTTTTCAACATTAGACTTGATATTCTTTTCATTATTTTCACTTTTTCGACTAGGAGATTTGGTACCCACTTGACTGAAAGATGCATTGCTGAAATTCCTGGTGAGAGTTGTTGTGGTTTTGATTGCATTAAGATATACAGATATGGCATGGTCATTTGGAAAGGTATCAATGGCAATATGTGCTTCATTTTCCCAATCAATAAGTTCCGGGTGGATTAGAGGTAGGGGGTCATTGGGTTGAGATGTTTTGAAAGTATCAAGAGTCATGATGGATGTATCAAATTTTTCAATATGTATGTTGATGTCTAGAACGATACTCTCATCAGAATGACCTCGCACAATAAGTTCCTGATCATCCTCGATTAAGTCCAAGTCAGCTGAATGTGATTCTGATTCAAGTGAACTAGTTCCTAGCGTTTTTTCTAGATATGTGTGAACTACATTGACTCCTACATCTCCTTCAAAGCAATTTTCTTCAGCTAATTCTTCAGAGTGATAGGAATCTCATTCCCATTCATTAGAATTTGTATCACTTGCAGCCTGCAATCTACAGATTTGTTCATATAGTATTTGATTTGTTTCTTCAACTTTTCTTGTTATAGCTTTTCTTCTTTCATATTCAACCTCTTTGGGACAGAGATTGAGTTTTGTCAAGCTTGATATGAGCTCTCCTTGATTAGTACCAGGTTCATGTTTATTTTGATTGATATTTAAGGCTACTTGGGAGGTCCTTTAGTTTGTTTTTCCTATTGATTTGAGGCTTGCTTCTCTTCCCATTTCATATTTTCTTGTGTTTGTTGCTTAGCTGATGTCTCTTCTCTTTCAATTGCCAGTTGTTCTTGTCTATTTTCATATTCCTCTTGTTGTTGGCTAAAAGATGTGTCTTCTGGTAAGGTAACTTGTTAAATCCTTTTCCATACTTTTCTGTAGGTATGCAGACATTGTTGATCTTTTGTTGGACTTCTTCATCCTTGTATAGCCACTGTAGCACATCTTTGTCTTTTGTTTCCTCTAATAAGGTTCCAACACTAACAAATACTCCATCAAATATCAGAAGATGTTTTACAATTGTTTGTTGTTTAGAGTTTGATGGTTTTCCAAAGGATTTAGGAGAAAGTGGTAATTGTGATATTGAATATTCTCGATTCCCCCTATCTCTTAGCTACATTTTTTTTTCCATACTTGACAAAATAGAGGCAAATGATTGTTCCTTGGATTGTGTGTTTGAAGATGATGCCTCTCTATTATGAGGAACAATGACTTCTTGAGCTAGTTTGAGATTACTATAGTACTGAAATGGATTTGAATTTGTTGAGATTGTGATTTCCTGCCCATTGTAGGGAAAATTTAAGCATTGATGATATGTTAATGGCACAACTTGTATTTCATGTATCTAGGGTTTCCCCAAGAGTATGTTATATGATAAGTCCAAGTCTAGAACTTGGCATGCTGTGTCTTTCTGCAAAGGTCCCACTCTGATGGGTAACATCACAATTCCTTTAGAGGAACGTTCTTCTTCATCATAGGCTTTAATGGTGATCTTTTTTCGGGGATCAATTGCATCTTCTAAATAACCTAGAGCATGAACAAGACTCAAAGAGAAAATGTTTAAGCCAACTCCTCCATCTATTAGGTCACATTTAACCTGCGTCTTATGAATGATGACATCGATATGCAAGGGAGCATTATGGGGATGTTGCAAGGACATGTCATCTTCTTTAGTGAATGATAAGCAATGAGGGGTTGTGAGGTGTCCCACCGTGGTTTGGAATTGATCGATATCAAGATCTTTGGACATTGTTGTATCTACTAATGCTCATTCAAGAATTTCTTTGTGTGCAGGTGAAAGCTTTAAAAGTTATAAGATGGATATTTGTGTGGGTGTTTTCTGCAATTGATCCACTAGATTGTATTGTTTGGTAGTAGATGACGTGTTTGTTGTAGGACCTGGCAAAACTACTTTGGATTTGCTTCATGTGATAGCATGAGCAGGTTCTTGATTTTGATTTTCTTTAACTACAATCACATTTACCACATTATCATATGTATGAGCATAGTTTACCTTCACTTTACCCTTACCATTATTTGTTGTTGATGGTTCACCTTTCTTGTAGTTCAGAAACAAAGTTTTAAAAGCTGTATGAGATTTATTTGTTGTATGTCCATCCACAATTATTACTCCATTATCAATCAAATCTTGGATGACATGTTTCAACCACTGACAATTATCTATGTGATGTCCCTTGTTTCGATGGAAATCACAATAATGGTTATTATTCCACCAAGGTGGTTTTACTTGAAGTTCGTAGTTCCTTTCTTCTAGTAAAGTGATCAATTTGTTTGTGAGAAGCGTCTTTAGTGCTAATCCAAGGGGTTCACCAATGTTTGTAAATTGTCTTCAAAAGAAATTTTTGATAGTTGCTTTTTGGTGATTATTGTTTTGCTGAGCCGTTGCTGAGTGATGGGATAAATTAAAAACCGGTTGTTTTAGTTTCACATTGTTGTTATCCACTATTCCATTGTTCACGACATTACAATTTCTATTCAAAAACTTTGGCTTATAATTGTGATTTTTGTTATTAGTGTTGTTAGGAGGATGAACTCCATCTTTGTATATTTTCAATTCACCTTTCTTTACCATGGCTTCTTCCATTCTAATTCCATTATCAGTCATCTTTCCAAAACTTTGATTTCCTTGCATTTTTAGATGATGACTCATTTGATCATTTAGTTTGTCAATGAATATGTCCATTTTTTCATACCCTGGCACTGTACGAGGATATCATGAAGCTAACCGTCTCCATCGTTGTGAAAATGTCATGAAAGGTTCTCCACTCTTTTGTTTGGTATTACATAGGTCTAGCATTGTTACTTCATGTTGTATGTTGTAAGAGTATTGTGAAACAAACTTATCCACCAATTCAAAGAATGATTTGATTCCAGGTGGAAGTTTGGAGAACCATTCCATAGCTAGTCCAGTTAAGATTTTCGGAAATAATCTCATTAAGTAGGTATCCTCATGTGCAAACTCCATACTCATTGTGCAAAATTCTCATATATGATCTTGAGGGCTAGTGCTTCCATCATTTTTTTCATATCTAGGAGTTTCAAAACCTATAGGAAATGGTATCATGTTTATATTTCTGTCGAATGGATAAGGACAAATTTCTTGAAGTGAGTATCTTCTAAAATTTCATCTCTGCATATCTTAAATTTGTGTTTGCAGTTGTTGTGTGAGAGTTGTGATAAGATTATCAACATGATTTGTTCTTGCATACCAATGATTTTGTATTCTAGGAGGATCTGGATCTCATCTTGTGTCATCTCTAGTCTTTCTTGTATCTTCATTAGGTTGAACAATATTCAAAATTTCTACTTCATCTCTTTTGGGAATGTAAGTTTCTTCATTGATTCTGGTGTTACTAGGAATTGATGTTTCATTCATTTTAAGACCAAAAATATCCTCATATTCTTCATTACTAGGAGGAGGATCACTTTTCTTTCATGTCAATCTGTTCATATCAAAATCTTGGGGGAGTGTAGCACCAATTCTTGCTAACATTAGGAAGTATTTTTCTTTGTCTCCAATATTTTCTCCATAAGTTTATCAAATTGGGGATCTTTTTTGAAGTCTCTGACATGTTGTTTTGTTATTTCTTCTTTGACTTGTATTTCATCTTCGTGCTCCATGGTTATATGCTCTTTAGTTATTTCCAATGTTTTGATTTCCGTCTCTGTGATCTTTCATCTCTGAGTTCTAGTTAAAATGAGCATACACGTGTGTTAGATATTGTGCTAGGATTTGATTGTCCAAAAGTTGTTTTGATAAGGGATAAACTCTCAATGTAAATGTGATAGCATGATATTGCATAAAAAGATGGTTCAATTATTTAAAAATTTGCAAGTTTTTCGATCTTTGGTTTTGGAGTGCAATGATGATGATTTGATAAGAATCAAGTCCAATAGGAATGATATATCCTATGATGTGGGACAAGATTATCCTGACCAAATGTTGTAGTTTTGTGATAAAGGATGATAGATCCTAATGAGAAACTATGTTTTGGGTGATCAGTTTATCAAAGAGGGTGATGATGCACTTTGAGATGTTTAGACCTTGAACTTGTTGAGGGTGAGTACTTGAAAATCTTGTGGTGTTGAGCTTTAGAATCCGATTTGACAGATGATAACTTGACCAAGAGAACCAAGAAGAAAATCCAAGCATAAAATGATAGATAAAAGGTGCTTATGATCACTGCAAATTGACCAAGAAAATATGACAAACTTGAAAAAGATGTGCAAGAAGGCAGTTATTGACCAACAGAGACATAAGTTTGTACAACAGACTACATAGCCCTGAATGACAATTTATACAGGTTCATATGACAAACCAGAAATCTCGCATGAAAGAAGACATAAACTCATATGAGCTTTCTCATAAAACCAGACAACAAATGATGGCATAAAATCCTCTACTAAGATGACTCGTACAACAATTATCACTGGACCAGACGATGAAAGATAACATAAAATTTTCTGCTAAATAGGATCATACAACAATTCCCACCGGACCATACAAAAAAGTAGATACCTCTTATGAAAAAATAACAAACTCATACAACAGAGGACAAAACAAAGATAAAAATGTTTGTTTGGCAGAATTTGGATTAGTGAAGTTTGATTTTTTTGCTTATGTTTTCCTGTTTTAAATGTCTGATTTTCTGCTTAAGGGATGAATACACAGCAAACACACGATATGATAAGTGGCCTCAATCACATTACACTACCTAAGGAAGTTGGCTAAGAGAGAAAACCTTTGCTTGCAAGCTTAGGTACACACCCAATAGATAATCAAAATACGGTCGTTGAGTCTCACGCAATAGATTCTCAACGCTATATTATCCGACTCCAAATGCTAATGGGGGCACGATATGGCAAGTGTCTTGGGAGAGTTACTATCTCTCTTGCACAAAGATTATCACCCTTTTGGAGGTGAATCAGGAAGCTTCTAATTTAACTGGAACTAGTAAGGGATCCGTTTGATGCATCGGGGTATAATACTCAATTAAGAGGTCTCCTAGCCTTGAAAACCAAGGTTTCATATACCCAAAGGTATGGAGGAGAGCTATTCCCGAGCATTGTCATTGACTTGATTTTTATAAAACCACATTTAGTTTATAGTGGGTTGGATTACTTGGCATTAGTCATTCCCACTTAGGTCATTCCCCTCTAACTGACCTTAATGGCTAAGAGTTATTAACTCGTCGGGAGGGCAGGCCCGCTAAAGAAATGCACTAATGAAAGTAAAGGATGAGTCTATCTTTTTGATCACCTAAGAAAGGTGAGAGCATACTCACCTATCATCAAAACACATAAAAAATGATTGTTCATTTCCATTAGCAAAATTGAGAGTGCCTAGAAAACTTAAAGAAGACAGAGTTTAGTTGAGTCCTCCTAGGAAACCTACAAAATAGATGCATTAGTAGTCATGATGTGTTTTGTTGAAACGAAGCTTTGACAAGCGTAATCTTCGACAATCGTCCTGTAAAAATGAGTTAGGCTACCAAAAAACTCACAAACAGACCAGGGTTAGCATTAGTAATAACCAAATTGAAGCATGAAACCCTTAAAATGCAAACTGCTTTAAAAACACAGAAACAAAATTTCATATGACACAATTTACTTGACCATACGAGTATCTTTCTACGACCGTACGAGTGCAGAACAAAGCTCCTATGACACTTCAATCTCCTTAAAAGCTCATATGAGTCAAAATGAATTATTGTATCACTGCACAAAGGAGCTCGTATGAGACTGAAAAGGAGCTTGTACGAAATTCTAATTCCAGGCCGGTTAGAAATGAAGGTTTAATGATGCTTGAGAGAGCAAAAATCAGATTTTGAGCCCCACGGTGGGTGCCAAAATGTCATGCTCTATGAAGTGTGATACCTGCAGCTGCAACACAAAACACTCAATAGATCATTACAATCATGGTTAGCAAATCATAAGCAAAAGAAAGATAAAACCATGACAAAGCGATCCATTGCCTCCTAAGAGATGCGAGTATGGATTTGCTCTCAAATCTGGATAGGAAATCCCAGTGACTTGACTACACCTAGATGGAGGATTTGAAATGATAATGAAATGCAAAAATGAGATTGATTATGCTAGATTGATCCAAGAGACTAATTAAGCTAATGATATGCATGATTAAGCTATGATGATGATGCAATTAAGCTAGAAAAGAGACCAAATTAAACTAGATCTAAGATGCAAATGCCTATAATAACAATGCTCAAATGATATGCTAAAAGATATATGCCTATAGTAACAATGCCTAAATTGCAAATGAGATGGGATGCTTATTTCTCTAAAATGGGGGATATTTATAGGATTTCCAAGGCTAGGGGTGAGGTGGCAAAAATCAATGGTCAAGATTGAGTCTGAAGATATCAAGGGTGAAATTGGAGGAGGTTGGAGAAGAGGTTGGAGGAAGAGGCACTTGTCATCTCTATGGTGACAAGTGTCAAGGAGCTTTTCTCATAAAAGGGAAAGTGTCCAAGAGAGGAGACATGTGGCCAAAGTGCCATGTGTCTCAAGAAGAAAATATCCACACCATAGGAGGTTAGGATAAGGAGGTTAGAATGTGCAAGATAGGATAGGGTTAGGTGGAATGGGTTAGGTTAGAGGAATGGTTAGGTTAGGTGGTTAGAAGTTAGGAGGCATGTGGGTAATTTGAATTTAAAAATTCAAATAATAGGAAAAGACTAATTAATTCTCAACAAGTCATTTATTGATTTGTTTTAATTAATTAAAGGATTAAAAGAATTAACGGAAGTGGAGGGAGGATTAATTAGTCAAAGGGGATTATGAAATGAACCTATTGAATAAATCCTTGGATTTATTAATAAGTAGATGAAAGGGGGAATTTAATCATATTTCTTAATGAATCCAATTAAATTTCGAAGGGGGATTAATTAAATAATTACTTATTTAATTAATTATCTTCAGACCATTTTTAGGTGTATACAAGTTGTATTTATTTCCTCTTGCGTAATGTGGTCTTATGATTATGTTTAAGTTGAATTTGTGCATAATTAGTAGATGGTTGTTTAATGCATATGTGTAATCTAGTTATATGTGTTGGATGAACTGATATTTCAAAAAAAATTATCTCTATTTGTTAGTTAGTTGGTTAATTTCTCTATGGTATTTTGGCAGGTATTACAAAAACCCTCATTGTTTTTTTCCCCCAAAAACCTTTAGTTTTATACATTTTATTGTTTATATATTAAAAGATAAACACCAATAAATTATAACTAATTTCTAGTATCCTTCGTACAACATGATTTAACAAATTCACGTCCTTCCTTGGGCTGCTAACTACACTATGAATTTTTTGCATCATGATCAATTACCACATATCAACATTGTAAGGTAGATGCCACTTTATTCCTAACACAAGAAAATAGAACATAGGCATAATTAAACACAATAATTAATCAAATTAATCTTAAAAAATACTAAGGTTGATGTTGGCATTATAGCAGACAAGGAGAGATTGTTGGCATTTCAATAAGGATATTGAGAAGGTTGTTGATGATTATAGATATAATTGATTAAAGATGTTTACTGTCTTAATATTATTATTTTGTCATTGATGTCAAGAAATTGATTTTCTAATTCAGTATGATGTTGCCATATCTTAAGAAGTATGATTTGACGAGTATAAAGATGTCGGTAAAAGACACAGAAAGAATGTAATGAATAAGGGGAGGAATAAGTTATTCAATGGGCAACTATTACCGAGTTAGACAATGATGAGATCATGATGTTTAGATTGTTTTGCTATCATACATATGTTATTGATTGTAAGGTTAATACTATACTATGTTATCGAGCAAAGAACCTAGTCGATAAAACCCTAAGGAACCTAGTCAGTAAACCCTAAGGTTATCGCTATCGGTTAATGAAGGTAGAATGTCTATCGAGTGAAGTTTAGTATTTACCGAGTTGCAACCGAGTAATAACAGAATGCATTGAATGAATAAAAGCATTATTTAATGAAGGAAGCTTATGAGCTGGCTATGATTAAATGATTGGTATGCCATGCATGAAGTTTGTTAAAGAATCTATGGCAAAGGAAAATCAGCAAGAAGATCTACAGCTTAGATTGAACCACAATACCCTAGCACAAGTTCCAAGAAATATATGCAAGTTCCAAGGTGGGGTAAAATGTTTTTAGATCGAAGGATACATTGAACCTGGTCAAGTTTGAATATCTGATGGCTATGATTGATCATGGGAAATGTGATCAAGGAGATTAAGCGGTTGGCGAATTGTTTATAAATAAGGAACTGTTGATAACCAATGTATGTGGTGATTACTGAGCACAGAAGCTTGAAGACCTGTTTGAATAATAGAGTATAGAGCCTAGCAGATGGAAAAGCTAAGTCCTATTATATTGAGCAAATAAGAATCTACTTTAGCATTTTAGATGTGAAGTTGTAGATAGATTTTTATTACTGTTATTTTGTGAAGTGACAGAAAATCTCTTAACCAAGTGGACTTAACAGTCTTATTTGTAAAACCCTCTAGCAAGGTGACATTCTGATTGAGTGTTTGAAATCCTTTAACAAGGTCACTTCTAACAAGGTGAAGATCCTAACAGATCTGAGGGAAATCCCTTAACTGGGTCACATCTAGCAATGTGTTTGTAATATTTAATAGGATTTGCTTTTAACCGAGCATACTCTAGAAGAGTATATTTCTTAGTGGGTCCGAAATCCCACTGTGGTTTTTCCCTATTTGGGTTTCCACGTTAAATCTGGTGTTATAAGTGTTATGATGTTTATATGCTTTTGAGTTTGCATGTTTAGCAGTTTTGGTTATATTACTGAAGTATATGTTACCGAGGTTGAATCTATTGTTTTTATGGAAGATTAAGTTTGTATGATTCACCCCCCCCCCCCCTCTCATCTTATTAGCTTGGCATCTGTACTTATCTTTAAGTATCATAACTATCAATTGGTATCAGAGCTTTGGAATCTGGAAGAAAAAGTTTAACGATACTTGTGGCAAAGATTCAAAGATGTATAAGAGGGATGCACCGAAGCTGAACAAGTCAAGTTTCTCTACATGGCAAAAAAGGATGAAGCTGCACCTATCAAGAGTTGGAGAATATGTTGTATATTATCTAGAGAATGATTTCATTACACTGAGCACCTATCCATTGACAATGGAAGAGATAAAAGAAAAGCAAGAACATATTCAAGCAATGATTGAAATAACATTTGCATTGACCGATTCAGAGTTTAATGATCTAGAAGGCTGCAATGATGCAAAGGCAATGTGGGACAAGCTCATATCTATGTATGGTGGAAATGAACATGTTCAAAGAGCAAAAGTGGATAGTCTAAGAGGACAACTTGAATCTATGAGGATGAATGAAGGTGAGAACATAACCCAGTACAGTACAAGACTAAATGAGATTGTCAATCAAATCAAAGAAGCAGGTGGAACTATTGAAGAAAAGGATATAACAAGTAAGTTGTTAAGAACCCTTCTACTGGCTTATGCAATCTGAGTCTCTGCAATCAATGAATTAAGGTTTGTACCCAATATGCCAGTTTCTTTAGATGCTACTATTGGTAAGCTACATGCATTTGAGTTAAGTAACTTTGATAACAGTGGGTCATCGGTAAATAAAGTTGAGTTTGCATTTAGTTCTTTTCATATTGGTGAATCTGATTATTACAATGATAGAATGAGTAAGTACACTAAAGGGGATCACAGTGGAGCAAGTGAAAGATTTTGCAAGAACATGGAGGAAGTACACAAACTGTATGAGGAAATCAGAAAGCAAGAAGAGTTTGAAGCACTATTAGCCTGAAGGTTACCGAGAGGCAAAGGTAAGTATAAAGGAAAACTACCTTTGAAATGTTGCAATTGTGATAAGATAGGACATATGGCTTCTAACTGTCCTGACAAAGATTCTACTGAAAAGAGAGATTACCGAGATGATAGACAGAAAGATAATCATTACAGAGGACACCGAGACTTCAAAGGAAGAGATAGAAGGTCATGCTTAATAGTCGATGAGGAATCCAATGATGATAAATCAGATGAAATTGATACAGAGGAAGTATTTTATGTGGCTATCAAAGATGGATCAGATGAAGAAAGGTATGAAGAAAAAGCCTTAATATCTCACATAAATACTAATGATTCTTGGATCATAGATAGTGGATGCTCACAT
Organism: Cryptomeria japonica; assembly: GCF_030272615.1. Classification (NCBI taxonomy): domain Eukaryota; kingdom Viridiplantae; phylum Streptophyta; class Pinopsida; order Cupressales; family Cupressaceae; genus Cryptomeria; species Cryptomeria japonica. The sequence continues at coordinate 336,766,345 of NC_081405.1, read as the reverse complement.
CACATGAGAGGTGATAAACACAAGTTTGTTATGTTAGAAGACTATGATGGAGGCTATGTAAGATTTGGTAATGATGCACCATGTCTGGTAAAAGGCAAAGGATCTATAACACTTCTTGACAATGCAAGATGCAATGATGTTTATTGGGTTGAAGGTTTGAAATATAATTTGTTCTGATTGATTGAAAAATAGGTTTTAAGGACCTGAAACCTTTACACCATAGTTAAAATGAAAAGCTGAGAAAATAGAATTTTAGAAAGGAATTGTAGCATAGCTAAACAATACAGGATACCAAATAGAATTTCAGAAAGGAATTGTCAAAGTTCATGACAAGCGTGGAAAGTTAGTTGCTACCGGGACACAAACAAAAGGTAACACATTTCACCTTGACTCAACTCGGAATAAGTGTCTGTATGTAAACATAGATGATACCTGGTTATGGCATAAAAGGTTTTGTCATGTAAATTTTGATAATCTGATCAAAATAAGCAAGAAGCACTGAGTAAGAGGTCTACCGAGTCTTGAAAAACCTAAGAATGCTATGTGCTAAGGATGCTAGATGCGTAAAATGAAAAGATCAAGCTTTACAAGTAAGTCCTACACTTCTAAGGGAATTTTAGATCTTGTGCACACTAATCTTTGTGGTCCTATGAAAGTTCAAAGTTATTATGGTGATAAATATTTCATATTATTTGTGGATGATTACTCAAGGATGATGTCAGTAATGTTTTTAAAAGAAAAATCAAAAGATTTTCAAATGTTTAAATGGTACAAGGCAAGAGTTGAAAATGAAATAGGAAGACAACTGAAATGTCTTAGATCAGACAGAGGAGGAGAGTTCACATCTGATGAGTTCAACTTATTCTACAATGATCATGGTATAAAAAGACAAGTCTCTGCACCAAGAACTCCACAACAAAATGGAATTGCTGAGAGAAGAAACAGATCTATTGTGGATTGTGCCAGAACCCTGATGATTGAAAAGAAAGTGCCACAAACATTTTGGAGAGAAGCAATAAGCTCAGCAGTTTACACCCTGAACTGAGTACAACTGAAGAAAGGAACTTTGAAGACACCATATGAAATCTGGTATGACAAGAAACCTAATGTAAGTTATTTTAAAATCTTTGGGAGTAGATTCTATGTACACAAGGATGATAGAAATGGCAAGTTTGATCAAAAAAGTGAAGAAGGAACATTTCTTGGTTATTCTTCTAGAAGTAAAGAATTTAAATGTCTGATCAAATCATCTAACAAAATAGTACAAAGTGCAAATGTGAAAATGATGAATTTGCAGAAAGAAATGATGAAGGAAACTCCAAAGAACTAGAAGATTATGATGAATTTGTCTATGTTCAACCGACAAGTCCTACCGAGAAAACTATAGAAGGAAATGAAGAGAATGTCCAGTTACTGAGTGATGAAGAAGACCATACAGAGCCTACCAAGCTTGTATTAGCCAAGTATGTTAGAAGACATTATGCATCAAGTCAAATTATAGGAGATAAGGATGATCCAGTGATGACAAGGAACAAACTAAGACAAAACACATGTCTGATATATGAATTTGAACCAAGGATAGTGAAAGAGGCATTTAACAGTGAAGATTGGATAAATGCTATGACAGAAGAGATTGATCAAATCAAGAAGAATGACATATGGACACTAGTCCCAAGACCGAAGGACAAAAATATAATCGATACAAAGTGGAGTTTCAGAAACAAGATGAATGAAAAAGGTGAGGTCATTCGAAATAAAGCAAGACTAGTTTGCAAAGGTTATGCCCAAGAAGAAGGAATTGATTATGGTGAGACTTTTGCACCTATGGAAAGACTTGAAGGAGTAAGAAAATTGTTGGCATATGCTGCTTACAAGAATTTCAAGGTATATCAAATGGATGTCAAATCTGCATTTCTGAATGGTATATTAGAAGAAGAAGTTTTTATTGAACAACCTGAAGGATTTGTTGAAGACAAGAATAAAGATCAGGTATGTAAAGTGAACAAAGCTTTATATGGTTTGAAACAAGCACCTAGAGCATGGTATGAAAGATTGCACTCTTATTTAATAAAGATTGGTTTTATAAGAACAAGTGAAAACAACAATATGTACATGAAGATTGATGAAAATGGAATACTGATCTCAACCATATTTGTTGATGATATTATCTTTTGTGGAAATGACTCTCTATGCAAGAACTTTGGAAATGAAACGAGCAAAGAATTTGAGATGTCATTAATCGGTGAGATAAAGTATTTTATAGGTTTATAGATACTGCAAATGAAAGATAAGATTTTCATTACTCAATCCAAGTACATAAAGGAAATCTTGAAAAAATTTGGAATGGAGGATTCAAAACCAGTAAGTACTCCTATGACTACCAACTATAAACTATCAAAGAATGATGAATCTGCATCTATTGATGAGACACTTTACCGATCCATGATTGGAAAGATACAATATGTTGTTCACAGTAGGCCAGATATAGCACATGCAGTAGGTATAGTTGCAAGATTCTTTGCAGATCCTAAGGAGACACACATGACAAATATCAAGAGAATTTTTAGATACTTGAAAGGCATTGAGGATTATGGCTTAGTATATCAGAAAGGAAATGACTTTGATTTAAAAGTTTATACTGATGTTGATTGGGCAGGCAACATTGATGATAGGAAAAGCACAAGTGGAAGAGCTTTCTTTTTAGGAGAAAGACTAGTGAGTTGGCTTAGCAAGAAACAAGGATGTGTTTCACAGTCAATAGCAGAAGCTGAATATGTTGTTGCAGCATTAAATTGTACCAACATAGCATGGATCAAACAACTATTGGAAGGTATAAATGAGAAAGTTATCGAGCCAGTAACTATATTCTGTGATAATACTAGTGCCATTAACATTTCAAAGAATCCTGTTATGCACTTTAAGACAAAGCACATCTCTATCAAATATCATTATCTTAGAGAAGAAGCTCAAGAGAAGAAAGTGGTGTTGGAGTATGTTAGCACAAAGGAACAAATAGCAGATATCTTCACCAAGCCACTGCCAAGGGACACTTTTGAGTATCTCAGAAGTAAGTTAGGGGTCCTACCCCTATCTTCTACTCACTCACCGAGTTCGATGAAAGCATCAATTTGATGACTCTATAGAATATCTTTTAGGAGTTGATGCTGATTTACACACTTTAGGATGTTTTCTAAAGGTGTGCAGGAAACAATACAGGGAAAAGGAATTGAAGACAAAATGCTCTGACCAAGAGTAAATTGACACACACCAGCAGGAAATCACTTCATACAGGAAGAAATTATGTTTTAGTTCTTTACTTTTTGGCATTGTTGTCAAAGGGGGAGAAGACTGGAGAAAAGGAGTGGATGCTAATGTATGGGGGAGAAGACTGATGATAGGGGGAGAGCATTTCAGCATTTCAGAATCTCATAGCAATCCGAATCAATTAGGTCAAATCAATTGGATTTGCCATCAATGCCAAAGGGGGAGATTGTTGGCATTATAGCAGACAAGGAGAGATTGTTGGCATTTCAATAAGGATATTGAGAAGGCTGTTGATGATTATGGATACAACTGATTAAGGATGTTTACTATCTTAATCTTATTATTTTGTCATTGATGTCAAGAAATTGATTTTCTAATTCAGTATGATGTTTCCATATCTTAAGAAGTATGATTTGATGAGTCTAAAGATGTTGGTAAAAGACATAGAAAGAATGTGATGAATAAGGGGAGGAATAAGTTATTCAATGGGAAACTATTACCAAGTTAGACAATGATGAGATCATGATGTTTAGATTGTTTTGATATCATAAATATGTTATTGATTGTAAGGTTAATACTATACTATGTTACCGAGAAAAGAACCTAGACGGTAAAACCCTAAGGAACCTAGTCGGTAAACCCTAAGGTTATCGCTATCGGTTAATGAAGGCAGAATGTCTGAGCATGAAGTTTAGTATTTACCGAGTTGCAATCGAGTAATAACAAAATGCATTGAATGAATAAAAACATTATTTAATGAAGGAAGCTGATGAGCCGGTTATGATTAAATGATTGGTATGCCATGCATGAAGTTTGTTAAAGAATCTATGGCAAAAGAAAATCAGTAGGAAGATCTACAACTTAGATTGAACCGCAATACCCTAGCACAAGTTCCAAGAAATATATGCAAGTTCAAAGGTGGGGTAAAACGTTTTCAGATCGAAGGATACATTGAACCTGGTCAAGTTTGAAGATCTGATGGCTATGATTGATCATGGGAAATGTGATCAAGGAGAATAAGCGGTTGGCGAATTGTTTATAAATAAGGAACTGTTGATAAACAATGTATGCGGGCAAGTGTATGCACAGGGATGCTACATAGTGATTACCGAGCACAAAAGCTTGAAGACCTGTTTGAATAATAGAGTATAGAGCCCAACAGATGGACAAGATAAGTCCTATTGTATTGAGAAAATAAGAATCTACTTTAGCATTTTAGATGTGAAGTTGCAGGTAGATTTTTATTACTGTTATTTTGTGAAGTGACAGAAAATCTCTTAATCGAGTGGACTTAACAGTCTTATTTGTAAAACCCTCTAGCAAGGTGACATTCTGATTGAGTGTTTGAAATCCTTTAACAAGATCACTTCTAATAAGGTGAAGATCCTAACAGATCTGAGGGAAATCCCTTAATCGTGTCACATCTAGCAATGTGTTTGTAATCTTTAACAAGATTTTCTTTTAACCGAGCATACTCTAGAAGAGTATATTTCTTAGTGGGTCCGAAATCCCACAGTGGTTTTTCCCTATTTGGGTTTCCATGTTAAATCTAGTGTTATGAGTGTTATGATGTTTATATGCTTTTGAGTTTGCATGTTTAGCAGTTTTGGTTATATTACTAAATTATACATTACCAAGGTTGAATCTGTTGTTTTTATGGAAGATTAAGTTTGTATGATTCACCCCCCCGCCTCCCCTCTCATCTTATTAGCTTGGCATCTGTACTTATCTTTAAGTATCATAGCTATCAGTTGAGACATCTTAATTCCCAACATTCTCACACTTCTTGATAACCCTTTTTTAGGACTATGACTAGTCCTTTAGTAAATATTTTCTTTGTGGTTTCATTTGCACTAGATTGATATGAATAATATCCATTCATTGATATATTTTTTATTGTATCCAATAAGTATTTGCGAATGCTTGTTTTAGAACCTACATTACCTATTTTCATAAGAAAATTTATTAGCAACTTTTGTCTTAAAATTATTGTATCTCCTAATTAGCATTTGTGCCTTTTTCTAAGGATGTAATCCCTTGATTTATATTGAAAAAATATTAAAAATTAATACTTTTCTCAATATTAATTTCATACATTTCTTTTTTTTACCTCATACCAAGATTTCTTTATTTTTAATCTTTCTAGCAAGGGTTTGATTTTGTGTCGAATTTTACTCGTAGAGTTCTTATTGACCACCACCTTTGCTTTAATCAGAGTCTTTAGATGGGTCATACTATTAGCGAGAGTCAAAATAAAAATAAAAATTTATAATATTAAATATACCATTATCATGGTGAATTATTTTCTCTCAAATGTATATATTTACATGAAAAAGATAAGGAATGAAATATGCTCGTCCTTTGTTAACAAAAATAGTATAATTGACCTATATGTTTTCATATATTATATCATAATTCAAATCTCTCTATTACATGTATTAGAATTTTGTGGGGATATATTCTTGATCCTTAAAATTTTAGCATAGTATATTCATCCATGAAGTACCAATTGGCTTATTGTAGTTTTAATCCTAATTCAATTGAATCTCTACAAGTCACATACAATCTAGGCAATGGGTGTTTGCAATTGCATTATAAATAGGAGCCAAAAATAAGTTGATTGTAGTTCCTTCTATAATTATGTATCATCATCTTATATATGCACTTGAACTTAATGGAACCAAAAAAAATTATAGCCCTATTGGTAAGTGGAATCGTCACTACAAATTTGACATGGCTCACTTAAGGAGTAGTGGAAAATACTCTATAGTTAAGAAAAATGTTATAAATAATAACTTTTTCCTACATTTGAGAGGGATAGATGTATTGTATAATGATATTTTAAGCTATTTACAATGTTTAAACTTAAAAATCAAAGGAAAGGGAAAAGTAAAATAAATAAATCTATTTTTAAAGAAATCCTAAAAACTATAAATAAAATCAACTCAAATATCTCTATTTTATTTTTAATTAAATTCAACAATTTTATCATAATAGAACAAACCACTTAACTAAACTACTATGAAATAAAGAAGGGGAAAAATCTCAAAACATGAAGAGAAAAACTTATATTTGCAATAGTTAACACAAAACCTAGAATTATTATTGCCTTTCCCTTAGTCTATTCATATTTCAATAGATAACCAATTGTTTTCACAAAAGTATCAAGCATAAAAAAATATCACCAATTTATTTCATGCAAAAAATTAGTAATAACATCAATAGCCCTATTAATGGTAAGTGTGTATGGCTCTCTAATTCTAACTTGCATGTCCTCCTCCTATGATGGAGATGGAGGATCTTTATATGATGATAAAGGCTCTATAGATGGTGATAGTAGCCTAGTTGAAGGAAATGGAGGTCCTTTAGATGGGGAAAACATTTCCTTGAAGGGAGATGTTGAGGGTTGTTTTTCTCAAGTCATTTGGGCATGTGTGATTGGAGACTTTGTGGTTAGTAAGGTAATGGAAACAATGTTTCAAATCCCAAATGGTGAGGCTTCGTCCTACAACAATGGTTCCACATGCGACAATGGTGATTAATCTTGTGTTGATGCTAAGGGAAAGGTGATTTTGATGAAGATGGAGGAGGAAGTGGCTATTTGGATGGTGCGTAGGAGGATGTTTGGGTTCATGAGTGCGTCAAGGAGGAGGAAAAGCTTCTCCATAACATTTTTTTGAAATCTCGCTTGAGTAAGTATGGGTGTGTGGTCAATGATAAATGTGCATTTACTATTGCATGGTGTAATGAAAATGAGGAAAATAAACAAAAATCCATCTTTTTAATTTGGAAAAAGGCAAAATAGAAGGTCTTGTTGAAGTTTTCTAATCCTCATTAGATTAATGAGCTAATTTTATTCGAGTCTAGGTTTGGTGACCTTGGTCTCACTCTTTAGAGAGGTTTCCTTCTTTTAGCTCCCAACTACCTAAAGGTGTAGTGTGAGGTGGTTTCCCCTACTAAGACTCCTAGGGTTTCTAAGAAATATGATTCTTCCTTCCTTGAAAGATAACAATGCTTTGCTAGGTGCAGGTTATCCTTGCTTGCCAAATAATTATTCCTATCATGTGGATATTGAGAGTGTTGGTGTGGAGGATTTCGTTGGGGTTCCCTCTCTCATTTTTGGTTGTGTCTAGTTCTCTTCTTATGTCAGTGCCTCATTCTTCCCATTTGTTTATGGATATTGTCATTCCTAACTAGGCCAAGGTGGAAGGGATATAAATTGTTATCCCTGATTTGTTTACTAGCAAGATGGTTTCCTGGTTTAGAAAGTTACTGATTAGGATATTTTGTAGAAATCACCCAAATATTTACGCTTACAGAAGATGGATGATTCAAAATAGTTATCTAAGAGGTAAGGTAGAGGTTGCAACGCTTAATAATTACTTTTATTCACTTTTTCAAATTTGGATGATTTCTCAAGGATCATTTTAGATGGTCCTTGGTTTTTGGGACATAATGGATTTTTCCTCAAAAATCAAACTCTTGGTTTTAATCCTATGAGTGATGGTATTAGCAAGTTTCTCGAGTGGGTTCAACTATCGAAGCTACCTTTGGAATTTTGGGATGAAGAAGTCTTAAGATCATTTGGATAGTATTTTAATGTTAATTTAATCATAAAATTTAAGAAGTATTTGATCATTTCTCATTTTGTGTGTACTTGTGGAGAGAACAAAGGAGATTTCATCTCAAGTTAACCTATCCTTGAAGTATGAAATTTGGGTGAAGTAGATAGTTTTTAAGACTCTTCTATTTTCTATTGTAGTTGGTGTAAAGTGGCCCACTATAGTGCTAGTTTCCCTAGAAACAAGAAAAGTCATCCTATTTGGAGGAAAAAGGATCAAGTTGTTGAAGGTGTAGTAATGATAAGGATGAACAAAAGATTGAAATTAGAGGGAAATCCCCTATTGATTTTAATGGGATGTAAAACTCTTCTATGGATTCAAGTTTTTAAATGACAAATCAACTAGTGATCTTTCTCCTTGTGTCAAGAAAAGACACAGAGTTGGAAAACTCGTGCACTACAAAGAAAAACTCTTTGGAGAAATTTGGCTACCAACCCAACTTTGGGATGGTTGTTTGTAAGGATAGGTGGCTTTTGTTTAACTTTCATTGTTTCTCTTGGTTATCCTTTTTTGTTTTGTAATGCTTGTTGCTTAATATTCCTTTTTGTACAAGAGTCAAGAGTCTTTCAAAATATTAGCTTAACTTATTAAAAAACATGTAGATAACATCATAAAATTACAACCTAGATACTTTTTGCTATTTTGTAAAGTATTACAACTTCAAACCTTGTAAAAAATGTGAGAGATAAAATCCCTTTCTTATATCACAATCTTGTATAAATAGGATTTTCTAGCCATAACTATTCTAAGATACTTTTTATTCTATAATTTATTAATAAATTGAAAGCTTGTTATTTTTTTGACTTAAAGGTATTGATGCAGAGGGTATGGGATGCTCAATCACTTTTTTTGGTTTTTGCTCAATAAGGGTCTCTAGTAGGTGTCACCCAATGGACCAATGTCGTTAACCTTCCCAAGGTTATTAGAGCCTTCCCTAGATCCTTCCCAAGGACCTATCCACTCAAGACAACTCACAATTGACAAGGAGTCTCCTACCCCTTAGGTTCCAACCCTTCAACCAAAGACACCTAACAACCCCACACCCCAAGGAACAAGATATTTACTCACAAGGTGGAATTTATCCTATGTGAATGTTTACATGTGTTATATGGAATTTTCATATATCTTGACCCCTCATATGGGTGTTTATTAGCCTTTTGTAACATTTCCCCTTTTAGACCTAGGAAGTAGGGCTACAAGCAATTAGCCCTCCATTCTTAGTTTTCTTGATTTGTATCACAACCTACCTGAAAAAACCCTTGAATAAATTTTATATTTGGATACCCTTTTGGGCCTTATACAAGATTCCAAACTTCTGCATCTGGGTTTTGAGTACAAATGGTCAAACCCTACTGACCCTATTTTGCATCTTCTAACCGGTATTAGGGTTTGGGATCTCAAAAGATTCACTAGTCATAAAGGAATGAAAGAATGAAACTTGTCAAGGGTCTTAACCTACCCAAGGTTCCTTCTCATTCCTATTTTGACCATCCACCAATCTGTTGTTCAAGGTTTCTACCTTCTTTTCCTACTGCTCAAGCTTGCTATATGACTGATGTCAAGCCTAGGGCATCATCTTAGGAAAGTCAAATGACACTTCCTCTTTTCATAGCCACTAGGAATGGTTAATATACATTCCAAATCAACATACTCCCAGGTTTCAAGGTGATCCCATTGAGAGATGTTGAGTTGTGCCACAGTTTGCATCCAAACCCTTGGTTTGAAGGTTTTACCAAGCCAGTGGGATGGAAAAGCCTCTTTCTCTCAAACCTGGATGTTTCAAGACCTTAGACTAGCTAAAACTTATTGGTGAACCTCTGATACAACTTTTTAGATTCTTAACTCATTCCCACCATTCACAAGGAATCATGCAAGAACAGGAAGCTTAAGGAAAATGCAGAAAATCTCAGTTACCATTTTATTTGAAGACAAGAATTTCATTCAAAATCATCTCTCCAACTTCTCTAACTAGAAGGAATAATTTCTCTAAGCTTATATCACACCAAGTAACTCCTCCAAATTCCTCAATGCATGCAAGCAACCAACCAACTGCTGGAGTAACCACATTTTGAAAATGTTGCAAAAAGTTGCTTGACAACAATTGCAACTTTTGCAAGTTTTGACAACTTTTTACAAATTGACCTTGCCTTCACACCAAAGGTCAAGAATGAACATACTACACATTGTAGACCCCTAAAAAACAAAAATACCAATATAATTACCATACAAAGCCTTTGACCAAGTTGACATACTTTGGAGCCGTAGGGCTTATTACATTGCCTAGGCCTAATCACTAGGCCTTCAAACACACACATTGCACCTTTTATTCCTAAGCATAAACATGAATCAAAATTATTTAGAAACATGCCAAAATGAAGTATACACATGTCTTGGTGCTCCTGCACCATACTCCCCTGGACAAGAAAACTCAAGTCCCTTGAGTTTCCAATTGGTTGATTGTAGTGCCATGCTTGAGAATAGCACTTTCACTCATCCAAGTAGCTTTAGATTCAAGAATCCCCTTCCATTTGACCAGGCTATCTTTATAAACACCTTTCCTTGTTTGTTTGATCACCTTGGAGTCAGGAATGCTCTCCAATTCCAATGGCTTGCTAGGCGGTAGATCCTTCATCAACTCTACATCCTCTTCCTCAAGAGATGAATCAGGTGCTGCATCTGTCAAGGATCCTTTGAAGGCTGTCAAATCACATACATTAAAGATGGGAGACATTCCCAAGTCTTCTGGAAGTTCAAATTCATATGCATTGTTGCCAAACTTATGAACCACCCAAAGGGGACCTATCTTCTTCATGAGTAGCTTAGAAGGTTGGCCTTTAGGTAACCTTTCTTTCCTAACATAAGCCATCACTAAATCCCCTACTTTGAACTAAACATCTGCTTTGAGTTTATATTTATCAGCCCTTTGTTGAAGGGAAACTTTAACTTGTTCATGAACCTCCTTCATGGTGACAACAAAATCTTCTCCTTGGGCACTCCTCTTATCCATGCCTCCAAGATCTCCGAGTTCAAGTATTCCCCTGGGGTGTAGGCCATACACAACCTCAAATGGACTTCTCCCTATTCTCCTATTGACTGAATCATTGTATGCATATTCAGCTTGTCCAATCACTAAATCCCAACTTTGTCCATGCTAATTAGTAAGGCATCTAAGGAGATTGCCAAGGGACCTATTAACTAGTTCAGTTTATCCATGAGTTTGAGAATGGTATGCTGATGAAAATGACAAATTGGTACCTAATTTCTTCTAGAGAGTTCTCCAAAAATGACCAACAAACTTGGAGTCTCTATTAGTGACAATAGTGAGAGGCAATCCATGGATCCTTACAATTTCTTTGAAAAATAGACCTACCATATGAGATGCATCATTGTGCATTTACATGGCACAAAATGAGCCATCTTGTTGAACCTATGAACAATTACAAAAACACTATCAAACCCCCTAGGAGTTTTGGTAAATCCAAGTACAAAATCCATACTAAGGCTTTCCCAAGGCCTAGTAGGAATCGGTAAAGGCTGATACAGACTAGCATTGGTTGAAACACCTTTTGCCCTTTGACAAATAGGACAATGATCCACAAATGTTCTTACCTTTTCCTGCATCTTGGGCCAAAAATAAAACCTTGATACCCACTCTAAGGTTTTGTCCAAACCAAAATGACCTCCAAGACTGCCATTGTGTTTCTCTCTAATAATATTCTCCCTCATAGAACATTGAGGAATGCATAACTGATACCCCTTGAAGAGAAATCCATCCTGCAACATAAAATCAGAAAACTCAACATGAAAAGAGTCAAAAAACTTAGTACATACATCATATGCATCTTTGAAATCATGATCCTCCTTATACATGGCCTTGAGAGAATCAACAGCAACACTTTGGAACTGAATTTCTTGAACAGTAAGGGTTCTCCTACTCAAAGCATCTGCAACCTTATTAGTCACACCCTTCTTGTGCTTGATAGTGAAGGTGTAAGGTTGGATTTGTTCAACCCACTTGATATGCCTTTGGTTCAACTTCTCTTGCCCATTTAGAAAACTCAATGCATGGTTATCACTATGAACAATAAACTCTTTTGGAAGAAGGTAACGATGCAACTTATTGAGTGCTTGCACCATATCATAAAGCTCCAAATCATAGGTTGAATACCTCTACTTACCCTCATTCAAATTCTCTAAAAAGAATTCCACCAGATGTCCTTCTTTACTAAAGAATTGACCTATTGCCTTCTTACTTTCATCACATTCAATTGTAAAAAGTTGATCAAAACTAGGGAGTCTCAAGGTGGGAAGTTCTGCAAATTTCCTCTTCAAAATCTCAAAGCTTTGGGCTGCTTGCTCTGTCCACTCAAACTTGCATTTGATTCCTCCTTTTATAGTGTTAAGGATGGGAGCACAAATATGACTAAAACCCTTGATGAACTTCATATAAAAATTAGCCAATCCATGAAAAATCCTAACATCACCTATTGTCCTAGGTGTAGGCCAATGTATAATAGCATCAACCTTAGAAAGATCCATTTTCAAACATCCATTTGAAACTACAAAGCCAAGATACACCAACTCAACTTTCATGAATTCACACTTATCCAGATTGATTACCAATTTCTCCTCATGAAGCTTCCTCAAAACCTGATCCAAATGCTTCAAATGCTCCTCCTTGGACCTGCTAAACACCAAGATATCATCAAGATAAACTATAACAAACTTTCCAATAAATTCTGCCAATACCTCATTCATGAGGCGCATAAAAGTACTAGATGCATTTGTGAGGCCAAATGGCATCACCATCCACTCATATAAATCCTCATTGGTTTTAAAGGTTGTCTTCCACTCATTACCAGGTCTAATTTTGATATGATGGTAACCTCACTTCAAATAAATATTTGAAAAGTAGCATGACCCTCCAAGGTAGTCCATGAGGTCTTCAATCCTAGGCATAGGAAGCAAGTACCTAATTGTGACCTTGTTGATGGCTCTAGAATTAGTGCACATCCTCCATGTTCCATGTTTTTTTGGTGCCAAGACAGTAGGTACAACACATGGGCTCAAACTCTTTCTAATCAACCCCTTATCCAAAAGATCTTGCACTTGTCTTGCTATCTCCTCATTTTGACTAGGTGTCATCTTATAGGCAGCTTTATTAGGCAAGGTCACACCGGGTATCAAATCAATTTGATGACTGATTTCTTTGATGGGAGGTAGGTTATCAGGCATGTCTTTGGCCACAACTCCCTTGTATCTATCAAACATGATTTGCACTTCACTAGGGATCTCTCCTTTCTCACTGTTCCCTTGCTTGGACTCATTTAATGGGTGTAAGACTAAAGCATAGCCTTGAGTCTCTTCTTGTTTGAGGACTTCCAAAAACTCTTTTCCACTAAGCAACATGACATGTGGAGTAACAATCTTCTCTTCCCCTTGATCAGGTAAAGGGTCCATCCTAAACTACCTACCATTCTTGGTAATGACATACATATTTTTCTCACCATCAGGTTGTGCTTTGACATCATACTGCCAAGGACGACCTAACAATAGGTGACAAGCATCCACAGGAAGGATATCACACAAGATCCTATCCTTATAATCCCCCATTTCAAACTCTACCCGAGTTTTTTCATCTACCACTACATGTTGTCCCTTATTAAGCCAAGATACCTTATAAGGACTCACACGAGGTAACCTCTTCAGTTTTAACTTTTCTACCATTTCTAAAGCAAGAATATTTTCTATGGAACCAGAATCAACAATCACTTTGCAAACCTTAGCATGAGACTTACAAGTAGTTTTGAAGAGGGATTTTCTTTGTGGGGTCTCTTTGCATTGGGGTACCTTCAACAACGTTCTCCTTAGCATAAGGCTTTCTCCATCCTAGGTAGGACCTTCATTTCCCATGGGTGAATTGACACTTTGTCCATCATCTTCTTGCACAAGTTGAGTTCTTCTTTCATGTCCATGTGAGCTAGAAGCTTTCTTTGGGCATCTACTCATAGTGTGACCCACTTGGTTGCAATTGTAACATTTACCAGTGAAAGCACTAGGTCCTCTGCCTTGGTTACCTTGCCTACCCCTAACAAAAGGTCTTCTTCCTTCTCTGAAGCCTCCATTATTATTATTGAACTCTCCATTGGACTCTTGTTGATTAGAGTCACCATTTCTAAAAGGAGTATTCCTTCCTCCAAAGCCACCTCTACCTCTAAAATTTATGCCACCTCTTCCTCTATTATTTTGTTCTCCTCTCATTTTGATCTTATCTTCCATCCTGAATGCCAATTGAAAGAATTTGTGCATAGTGTCTGGAGCCATGATGTTGATCTCATCTTGGATGTTTTTTCTTAACCCATTCAGGTATCTAGCCACCTTCTTTGCCTCTTCTTCATGCTTGTTGGACCTAAGACTTAGCTTGTGAAATTCCTCAATATATGTATTCACATCCAACTCCCTTTGTCTAAGGTTTTGCAACTTCTTATACATCTGAACCTCATATTCTATTGGTAGGAATTGGTCTTTGATTTTGTTCTTCATCTTCTCCCAAGAGGATATCTTCTTCTTCCCTATGTTCACTCTTTCTTCCTGCATCACTGTCCACCACAACAAGGCAGGCCCTTTGAGTCTAAACTTTTCCAAACTCACTCTTTTCTCCTCTGGTACCTCTTTGTACTAAAAATGATTATTGAGTGCTTCTATCAATTCAAGCACTTCTTTTCCATTCAAGCTACCGCTATAGATAGGTAGACTTTCCACATTATCCCTATTTACTGATTTCAAGTCATTTGAAAACATCTTTTGATCAGGTGCCATATTCAGAAGGATGGCCTCTTGCTCTTCACTCTCTTCTTCTGATTCATCATCACATATTATGTCCCTTCCCTTGGACTGTCCGGTCTCTTTGAGTTTCTCTTCTAGCAAATCCTCTACCATCTTCTTGATAGCCTCTGGGTTCATCACCTTAGGAGGCATTATAGTAGCCTCTTCTCCCAATTTTGAGTCTGACATATAGTATTCCACCCTTGGTATAGCTTTGATACCAATATGATGTAGAGGGTATGGGATGTTCAATCACTTTCTTTGGTTTTTGCTTAATAAGGGTCTCCACTAGGTGTCACCCAATGGACCAATATCCTTAACCTTCCTAAGTTTATTAGTACTTGCCCTAGATCCTCCCCAAGGACCTCTCCACTTAGGACAAATCACAATTGACAAGGAGTCTCCTACCCCTTAGGTTCCAACCCTTCAACCAAAGACACCTAACAACCCCACACCCCAAGCAACGGGATCTTTACTCACAAGGTGGAATTTGGCCTATGTGAATGTTTACACATGTTATATAGAATTTTCATATATCTCGACTCCTCATATGGGTGTTTATTAGCCTTTTGTAACATTTCCCCTTTTAGACCTAGGAAGTAGGGCTACAAGCAATTAGCCCTCCATTCTTAGTTTTCTTGATTTGTCTCACAACCTACCTAAACAACCCCTTTTTTAAATTTTATATTTGGATACCCTTTTGGGCCTTCTACAAGATTCAAAACTTCTGCATCTAGGTTTTGAGTACAGATGGTCAAACCCTAATGACCCTATTTTGCCTCTTCTAGCCCGTATTGGGGTTTAGGCTCTCAAAAGCTTCACCAGTCATAAAGGAATGAAGTAATGACACTTGTCAAGGGTCTTCACCTACCCAAGGGTCCTTCTCATGCTTAATTTGACCATCCACTAATCTGTCGCTCAGGGTTTCTACCTTCTTTTCCTACTGCTCAAGCTTGCCACATGACTGATGTCAAGCCTAGGGCATCATCTTAGGAAAGTCAAATGACACTTCCTCTCTTCAAAGCCACTAAGAACATTTAATATACATTCCAAATCAACATACTCCCAAGTTTCAGGGTGATCCCATTGAGAGATGTTTATTTGTGCCACTGTTTGCATCCAAACCCTTGGTTTGAGGGTTTTACCAGGCTAGTGGGATGGAAAAGCCTCTTTCTCTCAAACCCGGATGTTTCAAGACCTCATACTAACTCCAAATGATTGGTGAACCTCTTCTACAAATTTTCAAATTCTTAACTCATGCCCACCATTCACAAAGAATCATGCAAGAACAAGAAACTCAAGGAAAATGCAGAAAATCTCAGTAACCGTTTTGTTTGAAGACAAGAATTTCATTCAAAATCATCTCCCCAACTTCTCTAACAGGAAGGAATTGTTCCTCTAGGATTATATCATGCCAAGGAACTCCTCCAACTTCCTCATCGCATACAATCAACCAACCAACCGTTGGAGTAACCATATTTTGAAAATGTTGCAAAAAAGTTGCTTGACAACAATTGCAACTTTTGCAACTTTTGACTACTCTTCACAAATTGATCTTCCCTTCACACCAAAGGTCAAGAATGAGCATACTACACATTTTAGACCCCTAAACGACAAAAATACCTATAGAATGACCATACAAGGCCTTTGACCAAGTTGACACACTTTGGAGCCTTAGGGCTTATTACATTGCCTAGGCCTAATCAATAGGCCTTCAAACACACGCATTGCACCTTCTATTCCTAAGCATAAACATGAATAAAAATGATGTAGACACATGTCCTGGTGCTCCTACACCAGGTATAAATAAAAGTCGCCTTATTAATTCATATTAAAAATAATTTAATTTAAATTATTGTAATAATAATATATTAAAATAAATGATAGATAAAAACTTTCAATCTTTCTAATTTCAACTCTATTCTTTTAATTACTTTGACTACTTTGAATAAGAAAAAATTATCTTGATGATTTTGAATTGTCTAACTTCAAATGCAATCAATTTTATCCTTGGAACTATTGTGTTCAATAGTCATAGGTTTCAAATCATTAATTATTCATCCCTCGTTCATATGTCCAAAAAAATATCAAATTTTTGCTTCAAGGACAACCATAATAACTAACATAGATCTCAATTTCTTATACATGTTTATATTAATGTTCTCTTTTATATAAATCTTTGAATATATTTTTTATTATCTTCATGTCTTCTACATCTAAATTATATTTCTTACAAGTTATATGTCTGCTACAATGGATTAGGAAGCTTATTTGATTCATTATGTATAAATTATTCTCATGCCTCATCAATGCTTCAATATATTTGGTATATAAATCTCTTGGAGTAGACTCCGCCATGATATTAAACAGTTTTATTAATTCCCATGCATTCAACTTTCACACCATTTTATCTTTCTACCATGGTAATCGAAGCCCAAACTATCCATTCATCTTCTCTTTCCATGCTTGCCTAGTCCCATTACCATTTTTCAAATTTTATTTTTTTAACACAAATTCTCATATGTGCATATTAAAACTCTTCCTCTCAATCATATTTACTATTCTCTCTTAAATTTAAGTATTTCTCCATGTATAAAGTTTGACTCAAGTTTTATCTCCTTGTCTCAATCCACTATTATCAAGCATTTATGTAGTTTAGAGAACCATGCCAAGGATTTTGTGAGTTCTTAAACCATTGAAATTGCCAAATCAAAGCATTTTAGTTATTCAAAGAGTTCATCAAACTACAATGACACTAACCACTAACGTACATCAAGATTTTCACAAGTTTTTGATCTTGTAAGAAGCATTGAAAAAACTATATTCTCATATTTTTGTGAGTTTTTGAATTGTTTAATTATTTGATAAGTTTTAAATTATTAAAAATGGTTGCTAATAATAATTTGTTTCAATAATTTGATGGTTTTGTAGACATCTAAAAATGACTAATACATTTTCATATTGTCATTTCATCATGATCTCACTAGTACTTATGTCCATATTAATTAAATACTTTTTAATTACTAAATTAAGCTAAAATTTCTTTTTCATCCATGATAATTAAATAATTTTTAATTATTTAATTAATTTATCATTTTTCCTCCAATATTAATTAAATAATTTTATTATTTAATCAATTTATCTTTTGATCCTCTATAATATTATACATACAAGTTGCATAGACCTTTTTTGATCAATTAAAATACCCCATATTAAAATATACAAAAAAATAATAATAGACTTTTACCATGGTTAATTTTTTAGATATTACCTGATTTAATAAATTGAAACATTTTAATATTTGTGAATGGGATTATTTCAACATCAATCTTTTGAATGAGTTACATTCACCCAAGGATTAGATCAATCTAATCAACTAAGGATTGTTATCTAGTCTTGGTGAGAATAAAATAAGAATATACATATGTTTAAATAAAAAAATTAGGAAATCTGATCATTTCAAAATGATCCACAAACGCATGTTGATTTCTCTCTTGAAACATCCATCGTCACACACTATTAAAACTTGTCTTGTCTCTCACAAAAATAGTATCAAATACAATAACAATCATACAAAAAATTAATAGGTAGACAAGGTATGATATATTGGTTCAAGACCTGACACTTATGAATGAAGGGGTCTTATTATTAACTACTTACAAGCATGAATACAAACTATCTTATGTAATTTGGTAAGTGATTGGAGACTTCATGTGATTTGGAAATGTGAAATCAAGACTCACACGAGGGAGTAACTTGATCCACATTGACATATCAAATTCAATACGAAAACTTTAAATTATGTGGGTGAGAAATGAGGCCAACACACCCTAGCCATCAAAATAGGGTCAAATTTGAAGCTAGTTGGCCATCAACAATCCTTCAAACTACCATAAAAATAGATAGCACAAATAGGTTGTGAGCATAAATGTCTTAGCCTCAAAACCTCTTTTAATCATTAAAATTTATTTATATATGGATTCTATAACATTATCAATATATTTGTATATAATAGGTGGCTAATAATTATGGATATTGTATACGGGTCATTAAGGGGCATGTATGGGTTCAATCTAGCAATGATTGTCAATCAGCTGAGTGGTGGACGAGACCTTTGAAGGGATAGTGGAAGATAAATTTTGACAATGTTTCCAAAGGAAATCCTCGACCATTTGAGGTGGGGTTCATTGTTTGAGATTGCAAGGGTGAGGTGGCGGCTCTAGGTGCTCAGAAACTTGATAAAGGAACAAACACCATGATAGAAGCATTAGTTGCATTGATAGCAGTTCGAATTGGTCGGAAGTTGGGTGTCAAGAAGTTACATTTGGAGGGGGATTCTTTGATCATCATTTAGGCTATAATGAAGGCTAGTGTAGAGGCATGGCACTTAAAAAATTTGATTGGCAATATTATTGAGGAGCTAAAATTATTTGAAGATTTTCAAGTTAGTCATGTTAAGAAAATAGGTAATGGGGAGGTGGACATCCACTCAAAATGGGCTTTTTCCTTTAATGAAGTTGGTGAATTTAGGCTTGAAGATGTTTGATATAATATATTTGAGGGGACCTAAATTATTGAAGAATTTAATGATAAGGTAATTTTAAAAATGCACAGACCGCAATGATGAGGTGGTATGAGGCTGCAAGCATTAAAGTCTTGGAGGAGCATTAATGAAGGGTGTCGAGTTGATGGAGTGCAACTTAAAGTGTGTGTCCCATCATTTTAGCAAGTTGAGGTTTCTTGTTTTCATGGTGAAGAAAGCCTATTGTAATTGCAAAAGGTTTTACACAAGGTTGAAGGGAAGTAGGGCGGAGCAAGGTGGTGGAGTGGTGAGAGAAGATGGTATGGAAGCTAATTTCACATTGCGGACCAAAAACAAATTATGTCCATTTTATGGGGATTTGACGTTGAAGAGGCTCAGGGGCATTTTTTCAAGTTTTCAGATGATTTTCTACCACAATTTTTAGCTTTTATTGTGGGAAAGTGTTCGACCTGGTTAAACATAGGTATAAAAGGAAGATGGATATCTATTATCTGATTATGGTGTGGGGATTGGAAGTTGGGGAGAATGCATGCATGGTAAAGCGGGTAATAGAAATAATAGTGCGTAAGGATTTTTTGGAGGGGATGGAATCTTTCCTGGAGTGGGCGGTCCCTGGAGAAGGTTTCAATGTTTGGGAAGGTTTGGAGGATGGAGAACAAGGTGACAAGTCAATGCTAAATCCTTTTGTAAGGTGGCCGAGAGGTCTGTGCAAGGTGCACAATAGAGCAGAGGCAAAACACGGCTGGGAAGAGTTGAAACTCTTATTAGAAATCAAGGAGCTTGAGGTAGTTATAAAAATAGCGAAAGCAAAATCATAAGGTGCGGGGAGGAGACTGTTGCGCCCAAGGAAGAGGAGGGAGACATAGGCGATGAAGCCTGACAGTGACTATGGATCACATAACAAAAAAAGATCATGATCTAGTTCACTTACAATTAGGTGATGTCATGTTTTATTTGTAGTGGTTTTATCCACATTTTGATTTATCACTTAGATTGTTATGTAACCAATTAGAAGGGATAGTTTTTGGCATAGATGTTCGGGCTTAGTTGGGAGCATTTTGTTAAATGCTCACTTTAGGTGTGGTGAGTTGTTCTTTTTTGACTTTATGTGATCTTTTTGGAAGGATACTATTATGATCTTGTATTACTCTTTTTGATAATGAATAAAATATAAATTATTACCAAGCAAAAAAAAAATCATGGATATTGTATACTAGTCTAAGGAAGGATCACTATCTAATCCAATGAAAAATTCTAGCATATAAATAAAATCTTCAACCCTTTGTTTAAAAACTATAATTTCATAAAGAGACTTCTCTTTAGGTGCCTTATTATCATAAGCTAATTTTAGGTAGAAATTTAAATCATTTCTTCATAATTATTAACAATTATTTCTAGGTTGATGTGGTTGGTTCCTAACTTACTAGTTTGAAATTATAACTTTATGACAATATTTTGTACTATAATAGACAATATTTCTTTTTTTTTTCAATTTGTAATAGCAATATATTTTATTAATATTATAATAAAAAGTTTGCATAAAATGTCAGCCAAAATTAGGTCAATAACCATCAAAAACCACCTGCTTTCTGTATATACCATCTGTATGTCCATTAAAAAGACCCTTTTCATACACCACCCGAGACCCAAAGTCGAATCATCACTACATTAACCACCAATACAGAGCAGAAACAACCCTCCACTTGAACGTCAGCCCGCCATGACAATACAAAACATCTCAACAAAAAAACCAACCCTAAACCCTTTACATCAAAACAAAGAACCCTCATACATGGACTGTGTAAACCCATAACATCTTCACCAAACAGGGGAATTTCAAAAAACTACCTTGTATATATCACATACCATCCCCATTTTTTTCACACCATCTGTTGAGCCTTCTAGTGTGGAGTTACCACCTTGCCACCCTAGGACCTCTGCACTTGCATGGAACACCTTCGCCCATATGAATTTGCCTCCTCATCCATCACCGCCATCGCAAGCGCCCTTTGGGCCTTCCTGTTTTGAATGCACGTCTTAATTGTGTCCCACCCAATGAGAGCTTCTCCTCTCCTCAAATCTTTGTTACATTTTGTGGCCTACCACATGAATGGAATGGGATCATACCCATCCTCTGCCTTCAAATTCTCAACACCCTCACTCACATCAAAGCCATCCCCTGACATTGCCCATTCCAGTAAGGATTCTGACCCCTCCAACCAATCCTTATCCAAAATTGAGTTCATAATCCATTTGATGGTCTCAATGGGCTCACCCAAGTCTAAACCACAAGCAATAACCATGCATACAATATCCATGTTCGTGTTATACTTGTGCTTGAGCTGCAAAAAGATATCACCTACCAAAATCTCCTCCACTTGAATAAATTCTACATCTCCAAATAGAAATAGTCATCGAGTCGTTATCTTCCCATCAAAGGCAACCTGCAAGCAAGAGGTGATGAGAGTGAAATTCACCTCCATCCTTCACTCCACCTTGAAAATCACTATCACACACAACTGTAAATGCTGCCACCACGGACCTCTGGCATCCTTATAGCGCCACCTCGCACATTCCTCGTCCCATCACTCTAACTCCCTTTCCATGCCATTAATACTCACATGCTTAAGGACAACGTCATATAATAATCGGCCATGCAATCTCTTTGAAATACTCAATGTGTACCTCACCCACTTTAGAGAATGATAATTCCCATTTTGATAGTACATCTACCTCACTATTACCCATTATTCTTACATGGCTCACCTCAACTCTCGGTAAGGCCTCCAAGTTAGCTTTGATGGCCACAAAATAATTTTGCAAATGCCACACCTATATATCTTTGCTAATGATGGCATTAATATAATCATTGAATCTCCTTCCAAATATATAGATTGCAAGCCTAATATTCCCCAATTTGATCCCAAAGAGATCCGCTTCTTCTTCTGCCACATTGTTTGTTCCATCTTCAATTCTTTTACCCCCAATTCCCAAAATGTTACCCTCCCAGTCACTCACCACACACCCAATACCCAAGGGTCTAGGGATTTTTGTAGAATCCCCTTCAAAATTAACTTTATACCATCCCTCCCTTGTTTTTTTCCATTTCACCTCCTTTGGAGAATCCTCTCCCAAATGCACTTGGGCCTGCCCCTTAATAGACCATCGAAAATATTTCTTATTATATAAGTATATTAATAATTATTTTTTATTTTTCTATAATAATTTTAGGAATATACCATGACAATTTATCAATAGGAAAAACCTCACAGAACATCATGCTTGTCAATCTAACTACCCATGAGGTAGTAAGATTTTTTATTAATAAACTTTGACAATAAAGAGGAGTAAAAATTTATTCAAAATGGAATGAAAAGAACATCAAAAGAAGGAAAACCACCCAACCAAGAAAAGACTACAAAGACTTGTCATGATCCACAAGTTGATCCAACATGTGAGACAACGCTAGAGATAGTTGGCCCCTATCCCAATAGACCAACCCTCCATAAAGTTTGATGCCCATTTGTCAAGACAATCAGCCACCTCATTCCATTCCCTAGGAATGTGAATGAAAGTGACCAACTCAAAAAAGCTACATAGTAAAAGAATGTCGAATAATAATCTAAAGGTGTCAACTAACACCATCAAAGTTTTGATGATTCAACAAAGTCACCACTATCTGGGAATCAGATTCAACTACAATTTGTTGCTAGCGAAGAGAACAACAACACTCCACCATAACCAAAATAGCAAGAGCATCTGTATAATTATTCGTGTGAACTCCTTTATAGATAGAAAAAAGAAACAAGACTTCCCCAAAACTATCACACCCCACACCACCAATACCAACATGCCCCAAATTACCCCTACAAGACCCATCAGTATCAATTTTGAAAACACCGTGAGGAGGATGGTTCCAACGACCCACTCTAGAAATCTTCTGTAAAGGATAAAAACACCTATTTCTCATAACCTAGTGAACCGTTTTCATACCAGGAAAATTAGAATCCCCCTAAAGAGGGAAATTAAACCAGTTACCTATAGCAATCTCTCTAGGATCTGGGCCACCAACAAGGTCACACTTAGCCGAAATAGTTTCCTAAAGAGTGTAGAATTTTCCACCATACATATTGAATATGTAACTTAGCATCCTAGACAATCCAACGATTTCTCTCTAGACAGATTGCCAAATAATAAAAGAGGATCCTCAAGACCAGGAAAGCTAGAGAAACAAGGTGCAAACATGAGCCTGGCCCCATCGGTCCCAAAATTTAGCAAGGGAAGAAACATGCCAATAGGGATGGTACCAAAAATCCCACCACGAGTGTCAAATCTTCCTAGATAAGGAGAACTTAAAGAAAATATGGGAGGCAAAATCCTCACTATTACAACAAAGAACACACATAGAAGGCCCACAAAAACCTTGCTTACACAAATTGTCTCAAGTAAGACACCAATTTTGGGCCAACTACCATAGAAAGAAGTTACATTTGAGCCAAGAAAATCTATTCCATGCATGTTTCCACCAAGACACCTCTTCACCACCATATATTTGATGGCCCAACTTCATGTAACCAACAACAACTAAATATTTCCTAGAAGAATCACTACCCCAAGCTAAAGTATCCAAACCCATCAAGGAGTTACACTCCCATGAGGCAAGAATATGAGCCAACTCCCACTGAGAGTCCTCTGAAACCTCAAGTGGCCACTTACCAGGATCCTTCCA
This sequence comes from Cryptomeria japonica, assembly GCF_030272615.1. Classification (NCBI taxonomy): domain Eukaryota; kingdom Viridiplantae; phylum Streptophyta; class Pinopsida; order Cupressales; family Cupressaceae; genus Cryptomeria; species Cryptomeria japonica. Next base: position 336,742,362 of record NC_081405.1, on the reverse strand, counting down.
CCTATAACCAACAACCAACTAAAAAGTCTTAATAGACTTATAATACCCAATCGTAGTCCAACTAGTAATGAAAAGGATGTCATAAAGGGGATATAAATGAGGGTACATAAACAAAATGAGGAAATTGCCATCCCAAGAGTCTAGCCAAAAAATATCCTCCAAACCCTTGTTGCAAATCCAAAAAAACTTTGTTTTAATAAGTTAGGCCCTAGTTTTTAGAGTATGTCGAATAATAGATCTCTTGCCCTCCAATTGGCAGCAAGGAACATTCCAACTATCCATGGGACCAAAATACTTATGAGTGAGGATACGAGCCCACACTTGATGTTGATTGGTACACCCTCGCTACTAGAGCTTAGCCGCAAGAACTTGGGTATGCAAGACCGTAGACCGAAGACCAATACCCCTCTCAGTTTTAGGCCAACAGATGTAATCCCACTTAACCAAACTCCACTTAGAAGAATGCAAATTACCACTCCAAAGAAATTGATGAGACAAAGAATCAAAATCCTTAAAGAAATACATAGGAGCAGCCTGAACAAAACTTCAATAAATAGAAAGAACTTGAATCACAGATTGGAGGAGAGTAACATGAGCACTAGTAGAGAGCCACTTGTGAATCTAATGGTTGACCTTTTGGCGTAGCTTTTCCAAAAAGTCCTTCCAAAATGGTCTTAGCTATTGGCTAACAACTAGAGGAATCCCTAGATAGATGAAGGGGAGAGAACCAATTAGGAACCTCAAAATATTATCAATTCTTCTTTGAATAGGTTCAAGGGTATTGAAAAATAAAATATAAGACTTGTGATCATTCAACCACTAGCCCGAAGCAACTAAATAAACATCCAATGAATTCCTTATAGACTTCTCCTCCTGAATGCGAGAAACTCCAATAAGAGCAATGTCATCCACAAATTGGAAATATGAAAGCTTAGGTAATCTAGCACCCCAATCCCACCCCCGGATCAAACCCTGAGAAACATGGGACTTAAAGAAGTGTCCTAGGCCCTTAGCCATAAAGATAAATAGATAAGGGGAAAGAGGATCACCTTTCCACAAAACCCTAGAAGCACCAAATAACTGTGATGGCTCACCATTGATAAAAACAAAGAAAGAAGCAGAGGTCACACAACTCACAATCCAAATGACCCACTCCAACTTGAAGCCAAAGGCCAAGAGAATCTGAAGAAAAAATCTCCACCTTACCCTTACATAAGATTTTTCCATATCCAATTTAATAAACATGGACCTCTCCTTAGACACTGTCATGGAATGAATGACTTCAGAAGCAATAACAACCCCATCTAGAATTTGTTTGCTTGCCACAAAACTCCCTGCTCATCATAGATCAATGAAGGAAGCCAAATTTTAAGTGTTTTAGAAATCAATTTAGCGATAATTTTATACACAACATTGCAAAGAGTAATGGGTCTAAAGAACTCAAGCTGAGTAGCACCCTCCTTTTGGGGGATAAGAACCAAGAAGGTAGAATTCAAGGCCTATAGCATCTACTTGCTACTATGAGATTCTTTGATGATTGTTAGCAAATCCAACTTGATGATGTCCAAAAACTATTGAAAAAATTCAATAGGAAACCCATCTTGGCTAGGAGCTTTTCCTTTAGCCATATCAAAAACAACCTCTTCAAGTTTTGACAAGGTCACCTAATGAATGAGAGACTCATTCATCATATTAGTAACCAAAGAGGGGATACAAGACAAATTTGATTCTCCTCCATAGGAGCAAGGGGCACATCATCAAAGTGTTGGCATTTTTAGTTTGTTGGAATTTTGCATATAGATTGCATTAATGATATGTTGTCATTGATGTCAATTGAATTGGTAATGGTATTCATGTTATTGCTGATATTGTTGTTTTTGATATTGGCTAGTAACTGGTAAGAAGAGCTTTGTGAAATATGTTGTAAACTGGTATGTTAAGTTTGTGAGTTGAATCGGTAAACCGGTGTAAAGCGTTAAACCTTTCTATGCAGTGTAACTGGTAAACCCTATCAGTTGTTAAACCCTAACCGATCAAGTTTGTTGGTTTACTATCTAATGAGCGATAATGATGGAGACATATGTGATCATTGTATGAGGATAAGTTTAGATTGTTTTGGCATGTTTGTTTGTTGTCTAGGGAATGAGCAAAGTGGATTGCATCTAATGCATAGCGCGTGATGAGTTACAAAGTCCAATGAAGCGGTGATAATGGAGCAGTTGGAAATTTTCTTGAAGAATGTGAAGAGATTGTTATGATTTTTAAATGGTCAATATTGTACCGACTTGTTTGTAATATCGATGATGAGAACTAGGTTTTTTTGTGTTATCGACCTAATTGATTTGTATTTAAGGTCGATGAAGTTATTTTAAAAAGTTATTGGCAAGATTGGCAAAAACCTGTTGAGTGTGTAGTTTCCTAATCGGTGAATGTATCTGCACTTTGAGTAAATGCAAATTGAAGCTTAAAAGGATATGATCAAGAAAATGTAGTGCTATTCAGACAGATCAAGAAAACCTGTTGTTTTCTAACAATTACAATAGAAGTGAAATCCCTTAACCGAGTAAGCTATAACAAGCTTGGTTACTTATTAAATCCTTTAACAAGGTGGTCCATTAGATTGGATTCTTAAATCCTCCAACGAGGTTAATCCTAACAGGGTATTGTGCTTTTCATCAAGGCATATTTGTAAATCCCTTAACTAGGTGATTCCTAATCGGAATTAGTTCTTAACATGACTTATAATAAATCTTTAATAGGCTTGGCTCCTAACAGGGCGAACTTTAGAAGAGTTCAGATAGCTATCCTTGTGAGTCTCATCTCACCGTGGTTTTTACCTATTTGGGTTTTCCACGTATAAATATTTGTGTCAAGTGGTGAATGTTTTTGTGGTTACAATCTTTTTTGTTGATTTGATTAACTTCTGATAAGGCATGATAACTAGAAGCATTGAGAGATGAAAATGTTGAGATATGATTAAGCATTATTGATGTTTACAAGATTGGAGTTGTTTACTGTTAAGTTGTCATAACAGTCAAACCGGTTGATGTCAAGTATTCTTATGAATATTGATCTTGACTGTGATATGTGATATATTTACTTTGTGTGATTGAATTTGAGTTTGGAAACTTTGTATTAGTTTTTCAGTATACTGATTCACCCCGCCCCCCTCTCAGTATTCTATCGGATACTTATTCTTTCATCATACCATCAAAAAGAAAAGGGCTGAAATAAAACTGAAATGCCTCATGTGACATCACCTAAAGAGAGGTTAATGGGATGCCAACAGAATTGATCAAGGAAGAAGCAACATGCCTCTGTCGATGAGCCTGGACAGATTTATGCAAAAAGCAGTATTACGATCACCTGCTTGAAGCTAGTCAATCCGAGCTTTTCTTCTTCCAAAATATCTCCTCACGAAGCTTCCATTCCTCCAAATCCTTCAACGCCCAAGATTTAGAATTGCCCAAGACTTCAATGAAACTAGAATCCCAAATTTGGAGAGTAATAGCATCAAGACACTCCTAAGCACTTCTTTTCCTTTGATAAAGATTACCAAAACACAACCTATTCCATTTTTTGAGTTGGTATTGTATACACTGAAAATGGTTTGGAGATAATTAATTAAATTATCAAGTGATTTAATTTAATGAACCCTTCCTAATTAATTAAATATGAAATTATTTAAGTAATCCATCTTTTATTCTTCTACTTATAAATAAATATAAGGATTTATTTGTATAGTTCATTTCATCTCCCCTTGACTAATTAATCTCAATTAAGTAATTATCCCTCCCGCAATTCAATTATTCTAATTCCTATAATTAAATAAACAAATTAAGTCAATTTGTTGAATTTAATTATTCATTGGCATTTAATTTGAATTTTTAATTCAAATGAGCACATGGATCCTACCTTTAACCACCTAGCCTAACCACCCCCTAACCTAACTCATTTCACCCTGGGTCTAACAAACTCTATCCTTCCAACTTGCACATCCTAACCACTTTCCAAACTCATTGGATTGTAAACACCCTTTTGAAGACACGTGACATTTTGGTCAACGTGTCTTCCCCTCTTGGACACTTGCCTTCTCATGAGTGATTGGTTGAAGATCCTTTCCACTTGTCACCACATAGATGACATGTGTCCTTCCCTCCAACCTCTTCTCCAAATTCCTCAATCCTAGCCTTTGATATCTCCAAATTGAATCCTGACCATCGATTCCTGCCACCTCAGCCTTGGCTTTGGAAATCCTATAAATACCCCTCATTTTGATCAATCATGACCCCTAGTCATCTTAGCATTTTAGTATTCTCTTAGCATTTTCCAGCATTTAGCAATCATAGAATAGCATAGCATCATTTTCAATTAATGGCTTTCATGATAGCTTCAGTCATAATGTAAATTTGCATAGAATTGTATTTTTTCTTTCATCATAACATTCATAATCCTATTCCCATTTCTTGAGTTGTTACTTTTCTAACATCATGCATCTAAGAGCCATCCTTTGAACCAACGAAGTCCTCAAGACTAGGGAGCGATGACACGACATTGGGGAGTTTGTAGTTCAATTTCTTATTTTCTTTTATTTCCCTAGTAAAATGTTTCATTGAGTATGTGTGATTAGGTACTTATTAATGTATTAAAACACAATATTTTGCACACAGGTATTTCATGAACTACAACTTCTTAAGAAAAGTATACATAGTCGTACCATAGGTAGGCCCCCATCATGCCACCACCGAGCCATGAGATCATGAAGAGAATCCTCTCAAAGCCACATGCGTTGAAAATTAAAAGGAGGATTTTTATGACCACTAACAAACCCAGCCAAAAACTTGATTGGACACTTATCAGAACTATCTCAGTCTAGGATCTTTGAACTGGAATGCACCCTATCCCCCACCTAGTAGCAGGAGACCAAAAAATTATCCACTCTCTCTGAAATAATGTCATTACCACATTATTGAATAGTCCAAGTAAAGATCCCATTATATGGCTTGACATCAACTAAGCCAAGAAAATCCACATTATCCTAAAAAGGAACTGAAGAAGGGCCCAATTTGGCCAAAACCCCCCTCCCTCTTCTCAACCAAGCTCAGGACAAAGTTAAAGTCACTAGCAAGAACCCAAGGAAGGTAAAGAGAATAAGACCAAACATACCTAAAATGTGACCAAAGTTGGGCTTTACCCTGGATATTAGTGGGAGCATAAACATTTGTAACTAGAATAATTTTTCCAGATTCCAAACTAGAGGCAACCAAGGAAAGAGAATACTGACTAGAGAGCCACCAAAGAGGAGAAACCTTGCTCAAATCCCAAAAGAGATCCAATCTGCCTGAACAACCTAAGGAACCAATACGATGACATTAACCATAGTTCCCCACAACTGGATCTCATTGAAGCATTAGATGAATAGAAAGCTTAGTCTCTTCGATACAAAATATATCTAGAGAATGAACACCCACCAAATCTCAAATAACTTTTTGACAGGAGGGGCTATTCAACCCACGCACATTCCAAGAAATAATTATCATTTAAGGGAATGTGAAAAGTGAGAATCAATAGGTTACATCAACCCAAACTCCACTAACAAATCCCTAGCTAATTGAAGCTTCTCTTGATCCATTTGTGGCCCCCTATACAGGTTTCCAGTGAAATTTTCTTATGAGGCTGCTGGAATAAATCCAAAACTTGAGAAAAAACCTTGCCCCTACTAGATTTTGAAACCTTTTTGGCCAAATGTGCTAAAACAACATCATCTTGCAGGATACCAGAGTCATCTGGATTGTGCACCTTCTGACCAAAAGAATTTTCACAAGGGGTATGGGGGTCCTAAGATGTCGAGACATTACAACCCACCCCCATAGGCATTCTTATACCCATTGCTCCAGAAGATACCTCCATTATAATTCCTTCCTCTAATGCCAAAACCTCAAAATGATTAAAATCCTCCTTATCTCACCCATCCTTAAGGGACCTCTTTTGCCCCATGCCTTTAGTGTGAGGTTTGAGTGGCACAAAACCATCCCCTACAGAGCCTCCTTCCGATACAAGGACTTTACCTTTGTACCCCTTATCACTATTTTCATGTAAGGGCATAGAGGAGTTATTACCAGCAACAGGTCTATTAACTTGGGAGCACTGACACTGAAGATGGTCATATTCATGAAAAACTCTACATCTGAAAGGAAGAGACTCATAATCTAGCTACTGAACCCAGGAAGTTGAGCCTAAACAAATCTCTAAAGAATCTAGAAAAAGGTTATTTAAATCCACCTCAATAAAAATAATAGAAAATGAAATTACCTTTTTATCCAGTGTTTGTTGAGAAACTATAGCCAACTTTCCATTTAACTCAGTAATCCATCATAAAATATCCTCTCTAAAATTCCAATGGAAGCCTCGAGAGACGAATCCAAACTAGAACCCACGAGGGAAAATATTTAGTTGAATTCAACCCATATGCCAAGGTTTAATAAACAATCCAACCCGATTATAAAAATAGCGCCCTCCCTCAAAAACTCAATTCCTATCTGCCATACTAGAGAAAACAACCATGAAGTAGTTGTTCGTTGCTAACGTGATCTCCATATCTCCCTTAGCCTACCAAGTCTATTGAACCCAAGCCTCCGATGTGGATAGAGAAATGTGGATCCCAAGGACTTTGCATATTAGGGCATGATTACTCCAACACGCAACATCCTCCACAATAGATTCAGGACAGATAACCAATGTCAAACAATCTTGGCTTTGCGGCAGACAACCATTAACTTTCTTAAGCTTCGACCCCTCGCCAACATAAAAATAAGCTGACTGGTTTGCATGCACATTCAAAGAAGGGCCATTACACCTCCCCACATCAACAATCACCAAGGACGAAGACATCATCCTCCCACCTATAGTAAACAACAAGAACCCACCCCCTATACCACCCAAAAAGAGCCATCTCCACACTCCGCACAAACCCTAAGCATCGAGACCCCATGGAACACCCTCACCATACCCAACAACCCCAAACAAACAACCCCACACAAAACACTATGCACACAAGAGGAAGAAAAGAGATGTGGCTAGGGTCGAGCCCTAGCATGCATAGAAACAATGCACCAAAACCTTCACTATCCTCCACCCACCGATAATTTATGATTTTCTTAGATATTTATCCAAACTTTGAGGACTTCGTAGATCAATGATTATTAATTCATAAATATTATGGTATTCATCAATAAAACTTAGGCTTTAAAATAGTTTGACTTATTGTATTTTATTTTTTTCCTTTGATTATTATGGTAGTAGACAAGCCTGTAAGCACTTGATCCTATATTTTTGAAATCAAAAGATTATAGTAATAGAAAGTTCAAAGAAATGTAGGATTTTAGTGCTTTTGAAATATAAAGCGGCATAACAAGGGTGTTGACCTTAAAACAAAACAACCTGAAGGCTACACAATGTAGCAAGCCATTAACAACACATTAATAATGCAAAAGAGTCATAAACAGTATTAATTTTAAACAGTCTTAAAAACAATTTTAAAAGTATATGACCAATAGAAACACATAGGCCAAAATTAATCAAAATAAAATATATGAGACATCCAAAAGTAGGGGGTTAGCCAAATAATTTTAACCATTCTTCAATGAGAAACTTGAACAGTTTCTTATGCTTCCCATTCTTGTCACCATCTTTCACAAGCTACTTGTCCTACAACAAATAGAGAGTAGTGGTCAATTTGTGCATCACTTTGAGCTAAATTTTGACATGCTCACCAGCTTCTTTTCCAAGTCCAATACCTTTATCCTAAGCTTCATGAGTTCAACAAAAGTGTTAACACATGTGGTACACACATGGGCATCATTAGGCGAGTTCATTAGGGCAACCTTGGTGCTATCATAGTCCTATAACTTTCTGCTCTTAGACTAGTTGCCTATAGTGTTTTTCAAAACATTCCCCATCCTCCCCAGTCTCATCATAGTCTTCCTCAATACTTCAACTCTCCTCACTACTAGTATCAACATTTATCACTATCTTGCCTTTAGTCATGGGACACCCAACAAGTTTGTTGGAACTTTTGGGGTTAGTTTTAGTATCATCCTTGACCTTCTAATTTTTGTTATCCTGAGTTGTTTCCTCCTCCATGCTAGTTTCCTCAATTCCCACTTGGTTCTTCATCTTCTTGGAAAAAGACATTTTTTGTTTCTCGTGTTAGCCCCTTTTACCCAAACTCTAACAAGTGGGGCTATGTTTTAGGTGATAGAGACCTTGAGCCACCAAGCTATGCCCAATGTGGTGATTTTTAGGGGTGTATTTTCGATAATAAGAAGTAGGCAAACCGAAGATAATGGGGGTGACTGGTTGGGAAGGAGCTTTACTAGCCAAAATGCTAATATAGAGGGGAGGTCTGACTAGAGATCGGGTGTTTAATACATTTCTTCTTGCTATTAGGGCCACAAAGGTTTTCAGAATGGTTGAATTTGAAGAGGCTTCAAAAAGTAGAGGGTCCTCAACAACAACAATAGGTTTAGGGGGAGATGAGGAAAGATGGAAGTGATAGATATGTAAAATAAGTCCCTGGTAGAAAGGGATGGGCATTTTTTTAGAACTTTAGTCATTTCTAGGACATCTAAAATACACCTTTCCAACAAGGTTAGAAGGAAGAAAGAAAGGCTAATCATTGACTGTTGGCAAAAATAGTTAAGAAGTGCTAAGTGATAGAAGCAATAAACTTTAAAACACCTTTCTAGAGTGAAAATTTTATGGTCATTAAGCATACCTAGTGCCAAGGCTTCGATGATTCCCCTCTGTCAAACCCTCCATGAAGTTTGATGGGTATTTATCCTAAATTTGAACCTATTTCTAAACCCTAAAAAGATCCAACTACTAAACCCTAAAATAAATAAATTTATACCTTGACATGCAAGAGAGGCCTGTCTTCATTGTTCTTCTATCCTCTATGATTTGTATATGATAGTATCTTCTCTTGGATTTGTCTTGCACTTGCACAAGAGCTCAAGGAAGAATGGATGTGGTTGTGATGATGTATGCTTGTGATAAGGTATGTGTGTGATGAGATATGCTTATGATGAGGTATGCTCTAGAATTATTTTGGCATTACGTATGTATGATAAGAAAATGTGTTGTTGTAGAATAAGAGGAGAAAGCCAATTTTATAGAGATCATCATAAAAATGGAGGATTCAGATTAAGAGGTTAAATTGTGAATGACCATGATATCATAGGTAAAAGAGACTCAATGGTATTGAAGGGTAGGTAAATATGAAGATAGGAGATTAAAAGGTGGGTTGACTTTGGAGAAAGCACAAAGTGAGTGAAGAGACTATTGACACTTGTCACATACCTATGATTTTAGATTATGATCCATGTGAACAAGTTGGAGGGATAGGATTACAAGAGGAAAAAAGTAAGTGAATTAATCAATTAATTAAAAGTATTTATTTAATTAATAGAAGAAAGGGCTTGATAAATTAAATAAATAAAAATAATTATTTAATTTGGGAAGGAGGGATCTAAGTAAATAATATTTATTTATTTAAATTAGAAAGAAGAGGCTTAGTGAATTAATTAAATTATAAAATATTTATTTTATTTATACAAGACATTAGGATAATTAAATAAATAATAAATATTTATTTAATTAGAGGATAATTTTAGGTGTCTACAATGGGCTTTTCCCCTTTTTGAAGAATAGGGAAAACTTGTCATGATCAGTGACTCTACTCTACTCTACTTCTTCCATTTCTGGTCTCTAGTAGACATACACATAGCCTTCACAATGACCTCTTCATTAAATTCAAATGAAATTCTTCCAACTCTCATCCTCTAGTTATCCCAAAAGCTTGCAAATTAAACTAACGGACTTTTGTTGTACCCATTAAGGCACTCCATGAATTGAGAAATCCCACCCTCAAAAAAATATGCCAAACATTGATATCTTTAAATTTTGCACAAGTACAAGGTTCAATACAAACTTTTTCAACTCCCATTTCAAAACTAATAGGCAACACCAATGCTAACTAATCAATTTGAAGAGAAAACATGAGATTTTTATATCAATAAGCCAAGAGCATTTGAGAAAATAGTTAGGATGTGTTTGAAAGTTTAAGATATGTGCGATAGTAATAGGAATTATCACTAGGTACCATCCAAATTAATCATTAATGGTGTCACTCAAAGGTAGAGTTATAGGTTATGATACAGAGCAGGGAGAGTTGCATGCCAACAATCAAAGTCACATCATAATTGAGTAAAAATACTTCACAAATATTAAGATGATTAATGGAAATAATCGCAATGGGGATATAGAGTGTGCCAAGTCCACCATTACACCAATAAGTTTCCAAAAATATTTGATGCAAAGACTAACTAAGCACCACACGAACGAGCCAAATGAAATAAGGCCACATCGAAGATAGGGCCCACCATGTGAACAATTATGTCAGATACCAGGTCAAAATGAGTGTCACATTGGCAATCCTAACATAAGAAGGCCACATCAACGATCGAGCCACCACATGCCATGGGGATGCCAACAAGAATCCACACAATGGTCAAGGTTTGAGTGAGTAACTAGGATAAAAGGCCCCAAAAGCTCTGAACAAGCACTCCACCAATGACCAACTAATTACAACTTAAAATAAGCCACTACATCCCAATCAAAAACACCTAAGAACTAAAGAGTATAGGAATAAAGATCCCAAAGCGCCAACATATTCAACCATCATTATCTATTATATTGAGGTACTACTTTAAAGAAAGGAGTCTTCTAACATTAATGGGAAAGCAAGAGAAGGTTTTCCAGCAACATAAGGAGTCATTGACCATCCATAGACTTGTCATGGCATCAAACACCTTATTGCCTCCTTTGTATGTATGTTTTAGCTTGAATATTTTTAGGCCCATGATAATTTTATAAATTTCATTGATAATGTCCACCAATGCCCAACCCAAGTGGACAAAACCTTCAACAGTATCAGTGACCAATTTAGAATCCCCTTCAATGATGAGGTATTGGGTAATAATAGAGAGAGAGAAATCTTAACCCCTAGAGAAGAGTCATACCCTCCACCATATTATTAGTGCTAACACCCGTGCCTCTAGCATAAATAGCCACCACAATCCCTAAGGGGGATCTCAGAATTCCCCTAACTAGTAGGGCCCTACTGGAAATATGTGTTATCATGATGTCTGACAATATATGTTGTCCTCGATTGTTGTGGTCATTGATGAAATGATTGTTGGCAATTGACACTCTACTGGTTAAGTTTCATTATTTTGTCATTGATGGCAACATGTTTTTGGGTTTAGGCTTCATATGGTATATTGACAGGCACTTCACAGACTCTACACTAGCACCGACACTGACAGGATAGAAGATTTCTTTGGTCATCGACAAGACAGGGCGACATGGTATGCTAAAGGATATCGGTATTGGAGGCCGACACATCTTGGATCCGACATTGACAACTTGTTTAATGCTTATTCATTTATGTTATAAGGCCTACATGTATTATGTAATTATATATCCTTGTAAGCCGAAATAAGGCATAAATTTGTATAGGGTATATATAGGATATGCATAGATAGAAAAATGAATGGATGTATAAAGGTTATGGATGTAATGCAATGCAAAATATATCAGAGAGATTATGTATGTGAGGAATTTTTTGTAAGGGTTATTCTAGTACTGAGGTTTTAATCGGAACAAACAAAGCTTAAATCGGAACTGTATTCTGGCATAGGAGATGCCATCTTTTGCAGTTCAACACTTCTCTGGATTGTAGTCTAGATTTGTATGTAGTCAGTGAGACTCCTTTTGTGATGAGCAGTGTGCTCTAGGCTGTAAGCCTTCCTGCAAGTGCAACCCAAAATATATTCTAATATCTCTTCATATGGCCAGTGAATTGATATTGCGGATCACAAATCCCACCGTGGTTTTTCCTCATTGAGGTTTTCCACATATAAATCTACATGTTATGGTTCTCATTTATATGTTTGTCTTATTGGTTGAATTACTTCTTTCAATTCTGTTTATATCGGTATACCGATTGGTGCATGTATGTTTTCTTAAAGCTAAAATCCTTTATTCCAGTATAACACTGATTCACCCCCCTCTCAGTGTTATTGGTTTCAACAACTGGTATCAGAACCTTGTGCCTCAAAGGAAGTTTAACAGCTTGAGGAAGATCCTAAAACCGGAATCATTGAATATGGATTTGGAGAAACAACTTGAGATGGCACTTGAAGATTATGATGCTGAAAGATTGAAGAACTTAAAGCTACAAGATGAGTTGAATGCTGCTAGACAATTTATTCTTGTCCTACAAGAGAAACTTTCATTTGTTCAAGCTAGGAGGAAGGAACTTTTGCAAAATCAAGATGATGAAAATGCACTTAAGTAACAATGTCAGAAATTAAGTCAGGAAAACATGGTTACGAAGAATGAAATACAAACTATGATTATGAGGTTATCCAAGGATATTGAGGACAGAAAGAAAAAGGAAGAAAATCTTGTTGTATCCTTGAAGAACAAATTTGAAGAATGTGGTAGGTTGACTCATGAAAATGAGATACTAAGGTCTAATTTGGTACAATCCTAGAGAAATGTGCAAGAGCTTGAGAGACAAATGATAGTACTAAGAGATGATTTAACTGCTGCAAGTGAGTACAAAGAAAAATTCAAGATCGGCTTAACATGGCTTGATGAGTTACTGAAGAGACAAAGGCAGATTTGAAATTCCAGTGGACTTGGATTTGAGCAAGGATAGAGTTCTGGTACTGCTAATGAAGATCAAAACCATAAGACACCGGTAAGGCAATTCAATGCTTATAAATTCAATGGTAGATGTTTCGTTTGCAATAGATTTGGTCACATGGCTAGGCAATGTAGAAACATAGCAAATTAGAACCCTGATTCTACTCCCGGTAAATGTTCTAAATGCAATAAAATTGGTCATAAGACAAAATATTACAAAATGAATGTAAAATGCTATGCTTGTGCAAAATTTGGACATATGGCTAATGAGTGAAGGTCAAGTAATTTCACCGGTTTTAGCAAAGCAATTCAAAAGAACAATGTTACATGTTATGCATGCAATGAAGTCAGACATATTGCTAATTTCTGTAGAAGCAAAAATCTACTAGTTGGCAATAGAGGAATAAATGATAAAGGCAAAGAGAAGGTTAATGAAATCCAGCAAGATCATACTCAGAGATGGGTCAGAAAGACTGAAGATAAATCATCAGATGGGAATGTCTTGGTTACCTATCTGGCAGAAGAGGTTGCTCTTGCACCTGCAGTAAGCTCATCCAGTAACTAAGGTAGATGCCTTAGGGGTAGGATAATTTCATGAAAGATGATGCATATCCCCCTAGAGGAGAATCTAGAAGATGTTCCAGATATTGGAAAGGATTATCCAGTATCATTCAGTGGCAGTCATTTATGTCAACAGAAAATTAGGGTTTTCTCAATGGACAAAAGGTTAATTACACTTCATTATTAATCATCTAGCATTCAAGAGCGATTTTGGAGCAATTCAGAGCAACTTAGTGGAATCAAAAACTATTCAGAGGTGATCAGATTTTATCTTGAAAGATCACACTGACATCTCAAAGCATTTGATAAGAGGTTTTTACCGATAGAGTTCTAAAGGTATTTTTCTTAAATCATGGAATTGGGATCATCTTCTACTCCTAGTTTTGTTGCAAATCCAACTATAGTACAAATTAAGGACTGCCCCAAGCCAATTTTCAAACCGTATCCACATGTGGCTACCAAGGAAGATTTGGTTAGAGTATTTTCTTGCATCCCGGAGGGAGTGGTATATGTAGAAGATGTTAGGGCTTATATTCATTATCATATAAAGGACTTAGGTACTTCAGAAATCAAGGGGATGTATATGAATGTACTCATTGGAGAATCTGGTAAAATCAAACTGGCATATAAACACATCGAAGATCTAGGGTTCACTAATATTCTGGATATTCTTAAATTCGAGGATGAGATTGTCAGATATGTACTAAGTAGAATACATGGGGAATTCATATGGTTGGACCGACCCTACAAAATCACTAAGGAAGCCATTCAGGAAATTATTGGTTTACCATCAACAGGGCAACATCCAAATAAGAAAGTATCAAATGACTTAGTAAGGAAGATCACCGGCACTACATCAGACAAGATATCAATGAAGGTGAGCACTATCACTGACACCGACATCAAATTTGGCAGCATGATCATAGGTTACAAGGTAACTTAGTCTAACCGACTAAATTTAGTTTGTAGTTCATGTATTTTTACCGCTTATAGAATGATGAGAGAAAATATCGAGTTAGATCTCTGTGATTGGATGCTTGAGGAGTTATTGATCAATTTAGGAAAGATTAAAGGTGAGAAGAAGGGCACCTTCTAGTATGGATATTTGTTAGTGTGCTTAATGTTATACTTTCTAAATGATACCCTCGGTTCTGGAAAGAAGCACTGGATTTTTGACATCCTAGTAGGAAGACAGCTTAAGCAATCAATTGTTGCATTGGGAAGTCTTAGATATGACAAGGTATGGGGTTACTTCAAGGGTTTTTAGAAATCAATGAGCTCTAGAATAAGGATACCTGAGCAAATTGTAGAGAAATGCTCTACCGACATTTGTTTCATGGTTAAGAAGGATGTGACTCTCATGGAGGCAGTTAAGCCCTAGAAGATTTGGATAGAGGAAATGGGATATGAGGTGGATACATTAATCCTTGCTTATGCAAAAATTTTAATAGATGCAGAAATAGATGAAGTAGAAAAACCTTGTGGAACAACACAACAAAAGACTTTTGAGGTTGGAATTGAGTTCAACCAGAAGAAGAGGGAAAAACAAGAAGGTAAGGCAAGCAAGTTTGTACAAAAGGTTTCTAATTCCATTAAGGTACTCATTGATTTTGTCCCGAAGAAAGGGAGAAAGAGGAAGGATCTGGTAGTTCAAATTGAACCTATGGTTGCAGATTTTGGGATTGATGATGAGACACCTTTAGCTTTCAAAAGGGTTGTAAGAAAGAAACTAAAAGAATCTAAAGTGGAACCAAGGAGACAACCAATTAGGAAAGTCACCATCAAAGTACTGACAGGCACCCAAGGCTACACCATCAGCTGCATCTGGTACTGCCAGAAGGAGGAAGGAGAGTTACACTGAATTGGCACTAGAGACTAGTAATGTAACAATTATTCCACCTAAGACTTGTGCTGAAATTGTAGATGAAATAACTAAGGATGGGATGTTGAATAATGTTAAGTCTTATTATGATACATTTATAGTTAATGAACAGAGAAAAGTAGAGGAAGCAATTCTTCTATATTTAGACATCTATAAGAAAGCATTAATTGAAATATAAAATCAAATACTGATAGAGCTATACAACATATTAGATGCTAGAAGGTTATCTGCAATGCAAGAAGATAAACACATTAAGATACAAGAACTCTTAGCTATATGTGTTACTATAACTCCAAATGAGATGGAGAAGACAATTGAGGCTACAGATAGGAAAGTATTCAACAACAAACATAGAATAACTAGCCTAATATTAGGAAGGATGAATGAGATAATAAAGGAAACACAGAAGGATTGGATAAATTTTTTGGGAGAACATAGAGGATTCTTCACTTCACCGGAGATAAATACTAATACTGTAGATACACCAGTTGAAGGGAAAGGTAAAGGAATTATGGGTACACCACCCTCAGTTTTGAAGAATATCAAGATAGTGGAAATTGAGCCAAATGCACAGACAAATACATAGACACTGGTTAATGCACAAGACATTGTACAAGATATTAACATTGAGGACACTTGTCCTCTAGATACTAATGTATAGGTTAAGGATATTATTCCTAGAGAGGAACCGATAGTTGCATAGACTACACCGAGTGGCGAAGCCACGCGTGCAAGTGAGGAGGAAATAAAGGATAAATCACCAGAGAAAACAGGGGAATCCAGTAGGGATTCAGTTTCTGACACATCATTATTGGAAATTGACACTTCTCTAGTGAAAAATAAAAACATCACAGAGATGAGTCCCATGGAATTGATGATGATGGCTACTCAGAAACTAATGAAGGAAGGAACCACAGACAAAGGGATTATAGATCAATCCATAATGGTTTTGCACAGATTGGTCCTAGAATGTAAGATTTAGAATGAAGCGAGCCCATCCGGCAAGCTTAAGATAATAACATAACACATCTCTAAAGAGTTTCAATCCTTACAACAGATCTCTAACTGTCTTGCACTTGAAAAATTCACTTTGGCTAAGAAAACCACTTTTGATTAGATCATTGATAGAGAGAAGAAAAAGATTGAGGAGAAGTTAATTTTGATAGAAATGTCTTTGAAACAAAGTACTAATATATACAGGGTATGTTGCAATATAGAGATTCTTACAGGAAAAGTGGATGAAAAGATAAAAGAGGTACATGACAAAATTGTTAATATTGCTAACTCTTTTGATGGACTAATTTCACTGACCACATCTATAGATGGACAAATTCTAATTTTGGAGAATCAAATTTCTTCTCTTGAAAAAGAAAGAGATAAGATCATTTAGAGAGCCACAAGTCTCAGAGGTTTGGTGAGTCCAAGATTGGATTCACTTAGTATTCATAAGAGGGAATGCATGGATATACTTGGTAATCCCATGCCAGCAGAAGTTAATGAGAAAGAATGACTTGCATCTAAGTGGACTTTTCTCTATCTCTGGCACACTCAAAACTGGTTGGGATACTTATGTGGAGTTATTAGAGAAATCTTACCCGGAAATCTTGAAATTGGTCAAGCTCCAGTAAGACACTTTTTTGGGGAGATATTCAGTGTACAATTATCATTCTTTGACATTTCTTTTTACAATTTTTGGGCATTGATGTCAAAGAGGGAGTAGTATACATGTGAAAAAGAATGAAGGGTTGCATACATTAGAGGGAGTTGCAGAATTTTAGAATTTTGGATTATTGGAGCATTTTGCATATTCAACTCAGGGGGAGCAGGGTAGGATGAAACCAATAGTTGAAACCATGACCATTTTTGACATGAGTGTTGCCATCAATGTCAAAGGGGGAGATTGTTGGAAATTGAAACTCTACTGGTTAAGTTTCATTATGTTGTCATTGATGGCAACATGTTTTTGGGTTAGTGCTTCTTATGGTATACCGGAAGGCACTTCACAGACTGTACACTGGCACCAACACCGACAGGATAGAAGATTTATTTGGTCATGGACAATGCAGGCCGACATAGTATGATAAAGGATATCGGTATTGGAGGCTAACACATCTTGGATCTGGCATCGACAAATTGTTTAATGCTTATTCAGTTATGTTATAGGCTGACATGTATTATGTAATTATATATCCCCTTGTAAGTCGACATAAGGCATAAATTTGTATACGGTATATATAGGATATGCATAGATAGAAAAATGAATGGATGTATAAAGGCAATGGATGTAATGTAATGTGAAATATATTAGAGAGACTATGTATGTGAGGAATTCTTTGTAAGGGTTATTCTGGTACTGAGGTTTTAATCGAAACAGATAGAGGTTAAACCGAAACTGTATTCTAGCATAGGAGATGCTATCTTTTGCAGTTAAACACTTCTCCGGATTGTAGTCTAGATTTGTATGTAGTTAGTGAGACTCCTTTTGTAATGAGCAGTGTGCTCTAGGCTGTAAGCCTTCCTACAAGTGTAGGCCCAACATATATTGTAATATCTCTTCATATGGTGAGTGAATTGATATTGTGTGTCACAAATCCCACCGTGGTTTTTCCTCATTGAGGTTTTCCACTTATAAATCTGCGTGTTATGGTTCTCATTTATATGTTTGGCTTATTGGTTGAATTACTTCTTTCAATTTTTGTATATCGGTATACCGGTTGGTGCATGTACATTTTGTTAAAGTTAAAATTCTTTATTCCAGTATAACATTGATTCAGCCCCCCTCTCAGTGTTATTGGTTTTCAACAATGATAATTGGTTGAGTAGAGTGTTGTTGTAGTTGTTGAGGAAGTGATGATGAAGTGATAGTCATGTTGCATTAGTTGTTGACAACTGATTGGTGGTTGGAAGTTCAGTGTCACTTGTTGTCATGATTTGTATGATTTTCTAATATAGAGAATAGATGGATATTGTGTGTAGATGGTTTGTAGATTTCAACCTTCCTAGTGTCTAATTTCTAATCTAAGTATGTTATGCTGATATAGTTGATGATGCTAAGAATGTGATTGATTGTAGTAATAACATGATGAGCACTCAAATGGTTTGAAATATTAAGATGAGGATTATATGCATGACAAAATAATGAAGATGTTGCACTCAAAGAGAAGGTGATGTTTCTAAGACAGTTTGGTCCTTGGAAGATTGATAAAACAAGTTGGTGTAGAAGTATGTATTGATGTGTGTCCAAAAGAATGCTCTTTATTCCTCTACATTTGTAGATTTGATCTTGTAGACTTGGATATAATTTTTATGCTTTATGGAAATTGTACTCTTATCTTTTTAGGTCCTTGGCATTACAACAGATATGGTTGGTGATTGTAGTTGGGTGACAATCTGGTTCTTTGTCAGAAGTGGTCTAGGAAATGCTATGTATTTCTCTGTATTAATATGTTAGGCATTGTAGCCTAGAGGACATGTTTACAACATTTGTGTTGTGTCCCAATTCAATTATCTAATGAAGGTGTGGTCCTTAAGTAGTAATATTGTGTTTTGTGGTTCACTGGCTCTTTGGAATAAAGTGCTTGGAATCAGTTGTGTTAATATGATCTTGATATAAGAAGATCAAGGAAGGATTTGAGAATTTTTTTGGATGTTCATGGAATGTCTTGGTATGTTTTGCATGTATTTAAATGGTCTGTGTGATGATGCATTGTGAATAGAATGTGTGTTTCAAGGTACAACTAACAGATGGTTCTCTTCTACTTGTTGTGAATCCCTAGATGTCTCTGCCTTCTTTTAAGATTATTTTGCATTATTTTTGGATCTTACCATGGAATGTGGAGATCCACATTGAGCTTGTTCTACTGGAAGACATGATTTGGGCCGACTTATGGTGTTTTTCTTGGTGTATTTGTATGCTACCTTGTTGTT
The DNA here is from genome assembly GCF_030272615.1 of Cryptomeria japonica. Taxonomy (NCBI): domain Eukaryota; kingdom Viridiplantae; phylum Streptophyta; class Pinopsida; order Cupressales; family Cupressaceae; genus Cryptomeria; species Cryptomeria japonica. The sequence goes on along the minus strand of NC_081405.1, from coordinate 336,723,218 downwards.
GACCTTTGGAAGATGTGTGATAGCTTAAAAATTGATTTTAAATACTAAGAAAGAAGTGATATGTTCTTTTGGGTCATTTCCATCTCCTGTATTGGACCGCATTCACCATAATTATGTTAGGTGGCCAACTTGATAGGACCTATGTTTTTCCATTCTAATTAATATTTTCAATGAAGAAGATGGTATATATAGAAGATCAAATTGATGTGTTGGTGTGGATCAATGTGTGTATTGCACCTACATGAACATATCATTTCTAGAAGCAGGGAATGTGAAGTTACGAAAAAGAAAGTTTTTGGTGATTATTGTGGAGGTGGTTGATTGGAGTAGATATTCAAGGATAGCTTTATATCTAGAGATTGTCGGAGGTATTTTTGTTGAAGGCCTACTTGTTCCTAATTCCTATACTCATTGTACCTTGCTCTGTAGAAGTGATCTTGAGATTGCAAGCATTGTATATTTCCCTAGGACAGTGCACTCTAGCCTGCAAGTCCTTCAGGGAGTATCATGCTTCTTGGTAGAGAGACTAAACAATATTGTAATCATCTCATATATTGTGAGTTGACTATCACCACGGTTTTTTTCCCATTTGGGTTTTCCATGTAAATTTGTTGTTCTCTTGTGCATGGTGTTTCTTTGTTATATCTTTCATTATTTCTAATAAGAATAATGTTAAAGAGAATATGGATTGAGTAATAAATTTTAAGTATTAGGTTCAAAGTGATTCACCCTCCTCCTTCTCAACCTTAAGGTTGTTCAATAGGCCCTAGTAAGTATGAGTTGTGCCATCAGAATTTAATCTACACTAGCTAGCAAGGGAAGGTAACCATTTAGTATTTATTTGAGCAATCTTCTTTGAGTTATCAAATTTTAAAAAGGTATAGAGTATTTCCTAGTTAGAGGCAATTTTGGCCTTAAGGGATGTAGGGGAGAAATCAGGCAAGACCATTGGCACACCTAAAATTTATCACATAGGATTTTATAAAAAAGTGGGAACAGTTCCTCCACGCTCCTTTCTTCCTCTTTGAAGATTTGATTATTTCTTTCCTTCTAGAGGCACCAACCAAGGTGAGTTTGGATTAACTTCTACAATTCCTTAAGGAGGGGATGATGGAAGGGGCTAATTCAGTCATTAATTTTGGAGGGAAACATTTTGTTCATAGACCAATTGATCTAAAGATTATGTAGCACATACCCCCATAATTCGAGGGAGAATATGTAATGAAAGAGAATGTGGGGGACCGTTTATTCATCCTCTTTACATAGGGCACATCAATTTGGTATCAAGAAACCATGCTTGATGGGATTATCTTGCATAAGAATTTTATTATGCATCACCATCCACCAAAAGAATATTTTTTAAGGAGCAATTGAAAGTTCCAAACTCTCTCCTAGAAGGCACTAGAGTTGTCCTCCTTTAACAACATATTGTAGGCAGATTTTGAAAAGTTTCCCTTAGGATTTTGTATCCATACAAAGAGATCCTCCTCAGGGAAGATGGGAAAACTTATCTTTTGGAGTTCATGTTGTAGAAGAAAAGATTTTTGGATAAGTTTATCATGACCCTAACAACACATTTGCAAATTCAACCAAGAATTTACTATTCGAAGGTAGTCTAAAATAGAAGGACCAAAAAAATATTTTGCAAGACTATGAAGATCCTTGAAAATAAAGTGAGTGGATATGGTTTGGTCTGATAACTAGTTGTCATCCCATAACTAAATAAGATGATCATTCCCAAATTTCCATTTGAGGCTCAAATTAATCATCTACAAATTGTGAGAATGTCATTTCACATATGGGATCCATTTGGGAAGCCAAATTAAAAAAGGACATTGTAGAATTTAGTATGATTCACCTATTTGGCACTCATTTTGTACAATAATATCTGGTATTTAACGTTAGATTCTACCCAATTTTGGACATCAAGGATTCATTAAGGTGATGGATTTTCCTTATTCCCTGCCCACCCTGCTTTTTTGAAAGGCATACTTAAACCTAGTTGACCAAAGATAGTCTTTTCTTTTCCTCCATACTAGACCATAGGAAGTTCCTCTAAATTTTTCAACTTTTTAGGCCATGCTTAAAGAGATTTTGAACAAGGATAGGAAGCGAACCTAGATACCTTGGAGAGATGCGATAAGTAGTTGTAATTTAGTACATTAGTAAGGAGTTTTTCCTTCTGACCAGTTAGTGTATTTTGAAGCCGCTCTAGGATAGAATTCTAAAAGAAAGGGGTGACCTCCTTAACAATTTCGATGAGCCCCATGTAAACTATAGGGAGGTTAACACATTAACAACCTAGAATGTGTTCAATTTTTCTTTTCAAATAGGTCATGGTGTTGAAGAAGTAGATCTTATGTTTCTCATAATTGATGTATTGGCCCATAACCTTTGCATATTTTTTCAAACATTTCTTCCATCTCCTATCCTCCACCACCAAAGTTGTGCCAAACAATATAGTTGTTGGTTCCCAAAAATGGGTTTACACTACTACAAGGCAGAAACCAAGTTGATTCCTCAAAATACCTATGGAAAGCCCCTTCCAACTATCAATATCCTTTAGACTTGGACCAACTGCGACAAGGATTTGCAAATCTTTCTGCACTTTGGGCTCTACAAGACCCAGGAGGGTGATCCCTTAGCAAATTTATGATCTTTGTGCCATACTCACGAATTATGCCAAAGCAAAGAAGATAATCTCATATACGGGCTCAATAGTAGGGAGAATGCTCAATAATGGAGAGTTCTTCAGTGATCCTCAAACTTATCTGGAGCATGAGATAGTAGGACACCTCACACATAAATAAAAAATTGGAAATATATCTTGATTTTAATGATTTATGACAAACTTGTTGGATATTATTGGCATGATGATATGATGATAATGTATGTTGTCATTGATGTCAATAAGTGAAAGTGAACCAGTATGAAGATATGTAGTGAACCGATGTTGCGGTTTCACTAAGTGTGACTACTGGTAGGTAGTCTCAGCTCTAGGATTTCTAGTTAGGCAATCCAGCTTATGCAATGCAACTGAAGACATCCTGTGATGAGTTGTCTAAGAGATATGAATGAGATCGAGGTGCCACATCATTTTTGTGCGCGTGAAGGATTTCCTTGAGGATCTTGCATGTGAAGATCAATTGCATTAAATGTCTACCTCATGAATGAACATTCTTCTTGGCGGTATGAGAAGAGAGTGTGATGGGTTATTGATTCCCATATGTGGTGAAGAATGAATGATGCAGATTATCTTGTGATCTATTTAAGATTATATTACTCTATGCAAAGTGTTTGGACAGTCAGGATTGGACCGCTTGTATTGTAAACCTAAATGCTTAGGGTTTAGGGTTTATGCTACCGACCTAATTGTTGTCTATAAGGTCGATGATGTTTGTTATTTTTTGTTGTTGGTAAATGTTGTGTGTGTATCCGAGTGATGAGATACTTGCCAGACTAGTAAGAGGAAAACTATAGAGTGTGATTGTAGAAGAGAGGAAATGAAAAGGATCTGCCTTGGCATGTAGTGTTGTTATCAGATCAGAGTTTTACTTGATGTCTTCTAACCATTTCAACAATTGGAAAATCCCTTTACGGGTAGCTTTAACAAGCTTATTGTAAATCCTTTAACTGGGTGACTCAAGATCATTGAGTTCTTCAAATCCTCTAGCGAGGTAACCTTTAACAGGGTATATAGCCATCCCTTAACCGGTGATCATCAATAGGATCGGTTCCTAACAAAACCTTATTGTAAAGTCTTTAACCAAACTATGCTCCTAACAGAGCGAGCTTCAAAAGAGTTCAAAACAAGCTTGTGGGTATTCATCCCCACCGTGGTTTTTCCCATTTGGGTTTCCTAGTGAAAAATCTGTGTGTCATGAGTTGTGCATTTTTCATGTGATGATTAAGTATTTTGTGTTTGAGTGATTATGCATGTAGAGCTAATAGGTTATGGTATTACTGGTATACCACATGCATATGTTTATGGTTGAAGTTGTTATCAAGTATTGAATGTATTTGAAGTGATTAGACTTATCATTTTATGTTGTCTGAATTTTTACTGCGTTTAACCGGTATTGCCATGGTTAAGTTCAGTGATGATGACAACCGGTTGGTATTGTTTTAACTTGATAAGTTGTTGAGAAATTTTTTGTCTGTACTGATTCACCCCCCCCTCTTAGTACCGATTAGGGTATTTGATGTTCATCATTATTCATAAAAACCATAAGTGAAACAGACAAGAAATTGATAACCTAATGACATTTGCCAGCATATACCAGTGCCTTACTCCATTGGGCTCTGCGTTTATGAAATATCACTGAAACTTGATAGAAATTTATTAATAGTTGATTAAATCTTAAACGATATCATTTTATCTACAATTTCTTACCCAAACTACTTATCAAATCCAAGTACAATCTTTATCCCTTTGTGATCTAATTCAATCATTTTAATTAACCCCTTGGATTAAAGCATAAAATGAAAGATTGCATACATCATAACAATGCAACGAACAAATGAAACCCTTGATTCCATTTACCCAAAAGAAAAGAAAATCATACACAGGAGAGTAAGGGTTTGAAATTATATCTATATTAATTTCAAAAGCTATCTTCTATCAAATAATTGAATACATTTCATTTATAGGATAACCCATTTGAAAATTGAAACTGATGACTATCTTCTATTTTTCTCTGCAAAATTACATTACAATTATCTGCAATTTTCTCATGACTTCTCAAAACTGGAACCTAACCCCGTAGACTGAACCTACACAAGAGACCCTATTCAGAGATTTTGGAACCCTTTCTCATGGCCTTGATTTCCATTTTATAGAAAACAAGGGAGCAACAAGCTATGGGCCAAGAGAGACACATGTCATCAGAATGATTAAACATACCTGAAGTTTGTTACGAAGATATTCCATTCAAGAAAATTCATAGCCAATATCAAAATCTGCAACCGCTTCTCTGATATTCATGATGCATTTTACCACCCTTGTTGTTCTAGTTCAAAAAGATATCTGCCACTAGAAGACAAAAACCGTTCAACCAAACCGTTATATAAAACAATTTACAATCATTATTCCTCATTTAAATATGTCTTACTCCATCTGTTGTATTCTTCATCAGATGGCCATTCATAACTCATTACCTCATCATATTTTTCTCTATATGGAGTGTACTTAACACCTACTTAATTTGCCTCTCTTTCAAAAGATTCAAAAAATTTTCCTATGGAAATTATTTTGTCCATGTTATCCTCCAACATATCAATCTTCAACCCTTCACGAATTAACTCTACTTGGGTGTTGATGACTCTCTATGCCTCCTCTTTCCAAAATTGTAAAGGCTTAACTGCCCCATTTTCATCCTCAATATCTGGTAGAAGTGTTTCACTCAGCTCACTGAAATTTCTCATCAGCTCCCTTATCTTTCTTTCTATATTCTTTGGTAAAATTTGGGCCTCTTGCATTGATTTTGCCAACAAATAAGTTGGTTGGAGTGTAGGTGGCCTCTCAGCATGATATTTGGAAGCCATAGACATTATTCTAAGCTTGTTTCCCCTTTGCAACCACTTTGTGAACAGGGGAACCACCATCTCCTTATCTTTATCAAATTTATGAATAGCATTCAATAATAAAAAATAGAAAGAATGAATTCTATTAAGTCTCCTGATTCCTTCAGCTTATTTTCCAATTCAATAATCCTCTCCAAGAGCTGGGATTTAGTTGGATCAGTAGATCTAGTGGATTCAGGCTCGTCATCATCATATGGTACCAATGATATATTAGGGATATCAATATTGTTGTCAGGTTGAACTACTTCTTCTTCATGGGTAGCAGGCGAAGATCTAGATGTTGATGGCATTGATGTTCCTATAAGTGCAGAAGAGGATACTCTGATCTATCCTTTCTCAAGAAGTTTCACTTTGGTTTGCGATTCTACACACCTCTACTGAACTACATTATAATCATTGAAAATCTTGTGAAACTTTCTCATTAGCTATGCTTTTTCCAAGGCTTCCCTCTTTGAAGTCTCATGAGCCAATTTGGCGACATCAACATTCAACTTTGTAGCTTCCACACTTGATGTGTCAGATGCTCTTTTTATAATAAGGCTTCCTTTTAAGTTGGGATTTATGTCACTGATGTTAGGTTTTCTAGGTCCTTCCTCTAATGCTCATATTGCCAAGGTTGCATATTCATCTACAAAATCCAATCCTTTTAATTCCAACCTTGCTTCTTCCTCTGAACCTAATTGTTGGTCCTTTGATTTCCTAATTGCATCAAAGGCCATTGCATCTGCTATATCCCATTCTGGTAAAATTAAGACTTCAGCCTGATTTACAATCATCTTGCCCTCATCTGTAGTAATTTTCCTGAACACTTCCATCATCTCATTCTTAACTTCTTCATGATTTTCATTCTCACACCTATCTAGCCTTAGAGATTTTCTCTCGGCACTTCTCTTCTTAAATTCTTCTATTTTCATTTTCCATACTAATTACAGAAAGGTCAGGCTTCTCACAAAAGCATCATCCTTAAGAAATTTATCACATGCCTCCTTCCTCACATCCTTGAAAGCTATACCCTGAATATCCAAGGGAGTGAGGTCCAACTCCAAACTAGGAGACACAATAGGAATACCGATTTTCATCTCTGCACTCATTACTATAAAATTGTCTTCCTCTACTTGTTCTTCAAACTGCCTTGAAGGTGAATAGGGCACATGTGGTAGTGAAGGACTTCTATCTAAATCTTCAAGATCAATTATCTTCACTCCTTTAAAAGGCTTAACTTGCACCTTTGGGGGAGGCTCTGGCTTCATTATCTTTTTATCTTTTCTCCTCACCAATTCTTCATTGTCACTACTACTCTCTTCTTCACCACTTGTTTCTTCTATTACCCTCTTTTGATGAATCAAGGTTGATTCCTCTGATATGATGGGTGTTGGATGTTGTACGTCTCTTCTTTCAACTTGTCGGCCATGGACTTATTCAAGTTTGGCCCTCTTCTCCTTATTTACAAGAATCAATTCATCAAAATTGTTCATAACAAAATCAACTTTAGCACAAAATCGAGTGAAATTTTTTGTTGTATCATAGCTTGGATCCATTTTCTGAACTATAGCCCATAGCTTCCTAAAATCTATCCATTTCTCTTTCCTCCAATCCTGAGTAATGAAATCAAACTCATTTCTTATTATATCCTCAGGGAAATTGTGCTCATGGGGCAATAGGCCTCATTTTATTCTTGCCCTGAATATGTTATAAAACCCCTCTGGGTCACTATGTATAGTTGTGCTAACCCCTAAATGATATGGTACAAAGAACTTGTCGAAATGCTCATACCCTCCTTTTAAAATCACAAAATATGGAATGACAGTATAATCAGATAAAATTGTTCCTTTGCCTCTTCCCTTTAATTCCTTATCATGGATGCACCCTATCTACCATATTACTTCAACAAAACCCATTCTCAAAGGAACATTAAAGGGCAATACATGTGGCTGACCAGAGAAACCATAAATTCTAATAACAATGCTAACAGAATAAGGGATGAAATTCCCCCAATTGTGCTCAATCTTCGAAAGTGGCAACCTCTCCTTAGGCCTTACAAAAACATGCAGCTCTGTGGGGATCCTTGGTGGGTTCACTATCAATATTTGCCTTAACCTAGAAGAAATGTTGTTATCAAACCTCACAAAGCTATCCTCTTATCTGTCCCAAGACATATCCATGCTCCAAAGCTACACTGGAATCTCATTATTGTCAATTGTTCTTCTAAGGTTCATAGTGCCTTCAAAGTAATCTGCATTCTGATACAAGAACATGTGCATGAACAAGGAGTACTAGTAGAAATGAGTGTCAGACACTTCATTCTTAACATCCTACAACCCCTCATGAATCTTCTCTTCAAGATATGGGGCAAAGTAAAAAATCACTGTATAATCTGGATGTTGAATTTGCATAGCCATATACATGAAGTCAGGTGGCATAACTATAATTGCATTGAACCCCAAGACCTGACATAGAGAGAAAAAGGTAGCCTGGAAATAAGGAGAAAAAACACCAATGGGAAAAGGCTCCTCTGAACTAGGGCCAATGTAGTACGTTGTTTGTCCTACTTTTACCAAATGAATTGGAAGAAAGCAAGTTCTAATGAAACCTTTCATTCTATAATACTCTACCTTCAATTCATTTAAATATACCTTTACCAAATTAGAAAATGGTTCATACAAGTCAAAGATCTCCTGGAATTCCTCTCTCCTAATTGTCAGTAGAATCTCTCCTTCATTTCCCCTTATAACCCTCAAGACAGGATCATATCTATCTGCAACAACCTTGAGCAAGTCGACATCCATGAACACATTCAACACCACTAATTTACCCAAGTCATATTGCCAGACATTTGAGAATGGGGATTGTAAATTCCTTTGTCCATACCATAATTTGAACATATCTATCCCAGTCATTGGTACCCTAGCATCCGCCAAGTGGTACGCTTTATCATTCAACCCTTCTCCTAGGGTTTTACCATGAACAAATTTCTGCCCTTGGTACTTGTCATTAGTCAAGGGCTTTAATTGGTCGAGAAAATCATCAAAAATATTTCTCTTCAACTATTCGGTCTGCCCTGAATGTTTTCTCATGGGAGCCATATAACCAAACTAGGGAATCTATCACTTAACCACAAGAGGAAAAGAAAACTAGGATTTGACACAAAAAACTCAAGAACAACAAAAAAATATGTGAATTCTTATCAAATTATGAATCCTAGAACAATTTGTGAGGTTTTTCATACAATTACTCACACAATTCACACTTCAATCATTCAGGGAACACAGAAGGGGTGTTTAGCAACTTACTTCTTTGTAAATACTAGGCGAATCGCAATCCTACACTGCAAGAACCCGTCTCAATCTTCTTCAGCTCCGAGGATACCTTCTAAATTTCTATGAATCACTTTATGAATTGAAAATAGCTTTGAGAAATCTTTTATTATTGTTCTAAATTAAATTCTACTGTCTCATCCACCATTACTGCTTGCACGAGTGAAAAAATGGCTCAAACTTGCATTTGAAATAATTTTAAAACTGAACCATCGATCATCTTTCATAATGGCACATCACACGATTATTTTTAGTCAATTTGAAATTGACCATGACATGTGGCAAGTGGGTCCACCCAAAGTATGACATGGCATAGCCAACTCACTGCTTACTTCACCTCGGTCAGCGACCCCACCATCAGCTTTTCCTAGCCCGCCTTGGACATGTGGCATCGTGTTATGATGTCATGGTCCTTAACCCCCTTGCATCTTCCTTCATGAGGTTACGAGGACCATTGGATTTGTTCTCACTTTATCCTTAGTCGCGATGATCACTTAACAATGGTAGCTAACTCTTGACTACTTCTTGGATCGGTATTAAAACATCATCGTTCAATTTTACCACGTGGAGATTTATGAACCATTAGTAACTCGGACTTTACCCAGTGGGAACCGGTAACATCAAATGTTTGAAAAGTCAAACCGTCGGTTCACCATGCCCGCTTAGGATAGGTGGCATCATCTTGTGATGTCGCAGTTCTTATCTTCCTTGCACTTTCAACCATGAGGCTATGCAGACTGTAGGATCTGCTTGCGGTTTACCATAAAGTCATTGGTAAATATTTTAAAAACTTTAGACTTAGGAAAAATTAAGGCATTGGCAAACAAAAGTTAAACGGGACTCAGCCATTGGGCCAATGAGACATTAGTGCATAAAACTTAGGAAAATATTCAAAGGGGTCGGTCGAAACAACTTAGTACTTAGGAAAAACAATGGCCCCACCAAAGGTAACCAACCCTTGGCTTAAGTAGAGAAAAAGTAATGCCAATTTATAACAAGCTAAGGTTTTTTAACAAAGATTTAATCGAAAATGCATATAACCCTAAGGGTAGGAACAAAAAACAAAATTAATTCTGAATGATTAGAAAAATGACCAAGGCATGAAAATATTTTGCACAGTGATTTTTAGGACTATCAATAGTATCATCCATAAATTATTGTAGAGTAGGACAAAAGGTGGATGTAGCTTTGAAACCCTTGAGGTCTCCATCAAAAACAAGTTTAAGAATGTTCCATCACAATACCTTAGCCAATTTGATGAGAATGTAAGGGGAAAGGGGCCCCCCTTTTCTAATACCCCTCTCCATCCTAATGAAACCTCTTAGAAACCCATTTCCAAGGATGGAATACGTAATCATGGCCATAGATTCTCTTACTAGACTAATCAAGTGCTTCTAAAATCCCAATTTCTTATGGACTTTAAAGAGGAAGTCTCATTTGAACCTATCATAGGACTTGGAAATATCAAGTTAGATTCATACTTGGTGTAGTGTCACAAAATTGCTCCCCCTAAACTAGCCCCAAATTTGGTCCACACAATGGTTAGCTTGATTTGGCAAGAAATATTTTCTTGTGTCAGCCTACTTCGTATTTTGCACCTCAAAATACTTAGGAGAAGTATATAAGAAAGGTATCCTCCCTCATTTTGCAATCAATCAACTATACGGATGAAGTTCTCCCTCAATTCCATTTCAAGAGCAAGAGATCAAGCATCAAAGCATTGAAGACTAGGATTTTGTGGTAGATCTATGCATTTGTGATGGCCTCCATGATCTTCTCTTTAATTACAAGTAAACATTACGCATCTTCATGAACATTTCAACACAAACAAGGCCTATGAAGGTATAGACATTTCAATTTTAGTTATAGCCTCTACTACCTAGCATCATGATTTCAATTTCAATTTCAAGATTAATTACTAAACTGAGGTTTGACTTAGGCAAACCCCTTTCTACCCAACATTTTCTCTCTTTTCTGTGTGCAAGAATAGGTGATGAAGCCACAAAAAGTGTTGCAGAGTCATCAAAAGGAGATCTATAGTCTGCAATTTGTTGCAATTGAAATTGAGGAGAGCGGAATGAGCTAGGTGACTGAGTCCCACGAGTGGGTCGAGTTGACTGATGGAGTCTTTGCACTTTTGCCTCAAATTTGGACTATATATTAGTTACAGTCTATACTACTGCATACTTTTTTGAAATTGGGTTTTGAGTCTGTTGTCTTCCTGTACATGCAAAAATATCATTTTAGCATACTTGCTCCTAATTTTCACATTTCAACTCAATATTGAATGACCACTCCATCCACTTTATTCTTGAGTCATCTTGACCCTAGTGGATCATTCTCCTTTCGAATGTAATCAAAGTGGAAATAGGCCTAGTTTTCTAGTTTGCATTCATTAAGCTAGTGAACACTATTTCCACCATTATATTTTGGTGAGCCTGACGTATCCTATGCCCACTTCTTATTTTGATTTTCAGATTTGATTTATATGCATTGCATTGATATAGTGTATAATAGTTCACCAACATTACATTTTGGTGAACCTAATTTGTTTCATGCTTATTGTCGGAACTTCAAATTTGGACCAAAATTTGAAGTACCATTGATGGAAAAATAAATTACAACATTCAAAAATGCGCTAACAAGATCTCTCCAAGAGCCTACTTTGGAAGCTTACAACTAGAATTCTATTTGATTTCATGCGAAATCAATTGGTAGGCATATTAATGTTACATATGTCAGTTTCCATACTCATTTTCAGATCCTCATAATCAGATTTGAGAAATTTTTAAAGCACCAAGTTGACAAAGTCTGGAAGGGGTCTGATATGCATATTTTCAAAAATGACTAAGTGGCCAATTTTGACGATTGAAATTTTGGCTCATAAATGATCTTACAAATCCGTGTGGTAGAATGTTTCTTGGTAGATATGGTTGCATACTTGTGCGATTTCATGAAGATCAGAGAAGTTTTGACCAGCTTTTTAATTGTTTCTTGACTACTCCTGAGCCAAATTTGGTGTCACAAAAAATGTACAAAATTTAAAATTAGAGAATTCCATAGGCCTTGAAATGGTTACAAGAGTCTCCAGTTTCAATTTTGTCTAAATCCGAGCTCGTTCGATGGATTATTTTAAAAATTACATTTTCTAACTACGCGCTTTGGCAAGCTAGTTTACAAAGAAAGTACTCCAAATTTGCAAGTTGCTCAAATTCTTACACAAAACCCATGTTTTATTTAAAATATCATTGCTGCTCAAAAATTTTATGGCTCCAGGATGCTCAGTTTTCCCGCAATGAAATTACTCCAAAAGGGTGATTCGAGAAATTAAAAATTTGACTATATTATAAAGTTAAAATAGCCAAATATTTAAAACATTTTCTAATGTTTCCAATGCATTTTAGGGAAACTTTGAATGGGGTTCAAATAAACCAAAATAATATAAAGTTTTTACATTTTATAAAGTTCATATTTTGGAGTTTTGTGAAGGTTCTTTTTCCCGCACAACCATAGAGCAAGAGAGGCAAAATAAAAAGGGGTGAGCAGTAATGCAGGGAGCATCTCGCCATCCCATAGGAGGCACGGGGATTTGAAGAGGAAAAGTTGTAGGAGAGTGATAGAGGTGTGGTGGAGGACATGAAGGCAAAATATTATAGTGTAGACAAGGGATGAGACTTGTTAACAAAATCCCTCACGAGAACGAAACTGTCATGGAATGCCATGATTGCAAATATGCCTAAAATGCATTTGTTTGAAATTCTTATGAAAGTTTGAAGAAAATATTTGAGGCTTACAAATTTTAGATAGAATGTATATGTTGATTGAATCTAGTATTGATCATTGAAGCATTAATTGGTGCGGACAACCTAAGATTGAAATGCACCAGTTTCATATGTGAAGAAATATCTTTAAAGAAGCTTGGCTTCAAAAATGAATTTGAGGTTGAAATAATATGTTGTGGCCAACCTATTGTTCCAAGCCTATTCTGTTAGTGTAGGTTTTTTATTTCCTAGTTAGGTTTTATTTTTCCTTTTCCTAGGTTTTTCCTACACTTTTATTAAGCTTGCTTAGGTTAAATAAAGTGAGTTTAATTAGTGAGTGGGTGGTTTGAGGTGTCGACATCCTACAAGAGAGGTGGAATTTTCTATCTTTAACCCGCATAGTGTCATCTCCCTATTCATCTATTTTACCACCTCTCCCCTCTCTCTTGCCTATATAAACTCAGTACCTAGCTTGTATTTTTAACATAGTTGGAGATAGTAAGCTGATGCTATTTTGCCTTGGAGCACTTCACATCAGTTTTTCTCTCGACATCACTATTATGCTATTCATTTTTGCATTTACAGTTTATTTGATCCATCTCTTTCAATTCAATTCTGGGTTGGAATTTGTTTCTCATATTTTAACATGGTATCAAAGCCTGTTTTGATAGAATAGATCTTTGTAGTGATCTTCTAAAAATCTGGTATTTTTTCTCTTGTGTTGTGTATGATCTGGAGAACAACAAGGGTTTATGAAGATTCAATAATCTTTATCATTGCATGTTTTTCTTTCTCTTGATCTGGGTGATTGCAACATTCTAGAGGATTCTGGGAGCATTTCTGACCATTTCATTGCATCTAGGAGGCTTGAGAAAGTCAAAATTGGCTTTCATTTTATCCTTTTTGGTGATCATTTGCAACAGTTACAAAATGAGGTTCTGTAACTTAGATCTGGAAGATAGCATTCAAACGAGGCATTTTCAGGTCAAAAGAACCATGTCATTGCATCTAGAAGGCCTCACATATGAATTTTGATTTGTAATTCCCCCCATTTTGGTATCGGCAGCCTCTGAGGCAATTTTTTTCCTCAGACGGGCCATACAACTTCTCTACACGTAGTTTGAAGCAAAAGTTTGAATTTTTCAAAAAAAAAAGTAAAAATATTTTAAGCACTAGCGCTAAGAACTTTACAAGTGTTGCGTTGAGTGCTTTAAGCACCGACGCTAGCCGCTACAAATAGTGGTTGTGATCTGTAGCTACAAACTGCTAGTGGTTCACCACTAGTGCTCCATCGCCCCACCAGTGACTGTGTCACCCATCTACCACCTTTTCCAGTGGTGCTGCCAATGAGCCACCAGGGCTCCTCCCAAGGCCCCTAAAAAGAGCATTTTTTTCAAACTCGTGTAACTTGGGCAAACGAAGGCATATTTTTTCAAACAAGATATTAACGGAAAGATGGAGATGATCTCTTCACTTTGAAGGTGGTTTGGATTAGATTTTTTTCTTTTTTTCCCTTTTTTTGTAGGTTGAAGTCTAGTATTTCTAATTTCTTCATTTGGTCATAACTTTCAGCCCGATGTTTCGTTTTTCACAAATGAATAGGCGTTGGAAAGGTGGTGAAGAGAAATACACAGCTAGAGGGATTATTTTTCCATATTTTATCTCTGGTTCATTTTGTATCAAAATTTGTAATTTTGGCCATTGTGAGCCTATTGAGCATTGTAACTCAGAAAAAGCTCTCTAAATGCATTGAACTATAGTGCCCAACTTGTAATATTTGGGGGGTGATTTCTAGTCTAGTGAAAAGGGCGGGGGGTGTTATGTGCTCTATTTGTGTTTGTGTCTTTCTCTCTATTTTGCACAACAAACAATCTTACCTTATGCATTAAAATAGATCAAACAATAGTACCAATACTCACATCCTATAGCTAATATGAGTGGAAGTCAAAAATGACAATCTATCTTAAGAAGTTGGGGTTGTTTAGAGTAACTATGGGTATTGAAATTGAACCATCACTACTTCCAAAAAAAGCTAAAATGGTTTAACAAATGTGACAAAGCTTATGGTACTCTATGCATGTCTATATCTCCTGACCATCTTTTTCATGTTGAATCTGCTAAAACTCCAAATGATGTATGGACAAATTTAGAAGGGTTGTTTGGTAAAAAAGATGAACTAAGGGGACACCAATTAGAGAATGAGCTAATAGGGTTAAATCCATGTAGTTTTGATACAATTCAAGACTTCTTCACAAAACTAAAGGCTGTAAGATTGAAATTGTAGTCATGTGGGATAGACAAGAAAGATTCGCAATTAATTCTAAGCATTATTTCTGAACTTGGTCCAAACTATTCAATTTTTGTTTCTACATTCTATGCCACAAAAAGTGCCTTAGGAACCAACTATAAAATGCCTTCTCTTGACAATTTTGCAATTGAACTCACAAAAGAACAAGATAAGTTGATTCAAATGGGCATAATTAAGCCCTCTAAATCTCATGCCTTCGGTACAAATCAGAGTACAAAAGATTAAAAAGGGACTTCTAAGCAAGAAAAGAAACAAAAGAACCAAGGAGTAAAGAAGAAAGAACATAAACCAACTGCACAAAAAGCAGCTAGTGATGCATCTTCTTCGAAAGGTGATAAGCCCAAGAAGGAGAACACTAAGTGTTCCTATTGTAATAATAATGGTCATGATGAACATAAATGCCTAAATAAGCAAATTGATCACTTGTCTCATCTTCTCGAAAAGAACAACATCAAGGTGCCTAATTCTGTCAAACCAAGTTCATCTTAGGAATATTCAAAGGATACAAATAAGGGGAAAGGAAAGGGCAAGGCCCTTGTTGCTATTGCTTCACAACATACTTCTTGGATCATTGAGTCGGGTACCACATGGCTTCATCGAAAGATAGTTTTTCCTCCTTGGAGTCATGTTTTATGCCATCTATTCTACTAGGTGATGACGCTCGTGTTGAAGTGCATGGGAGAGGGTCTATTGATGTGAGTGAAGGAACATTTCAGGATGTCCTTTGTGCTCCATCTTTGTCAACTAATCTCCTATCTATATATCAGATCACTCACATTGGCTCTGGCAAGCCGGTTGAGTTCACTCCAGACACAGTTGTAATGAGTGAGATGCACAATTGGTCTACAATTGTAGTAGGAAAGGCAGGTCATCAGTCTAGACTATATAACTTTTCTCACGTTGTTCCTGATTCTCCTTCACTTGCATTTCTCACTCACTTAGATGAGGTGAATCGTTTGTGGCATCAGCAGTTTGGCCAATTGAACTACCACTAATTGCAGCAGCTCAGTTAGCATGGCAAGGTTATAGGGTTGCCTTCTATTTGATTTTCTGATTAATTTTGTCAAGGATGCATTCTTAGCAAGCATCCTGAAGAGAAATTTGACAAAGGCAAATAATGGAGAGCCACTCATCTTTTGGAGCTAGTACACAATGATTTGGCGAGACCATTTCCACATCCTTCTTTCAACAAGGCCAAATATGTCTTAACATTCATTGATGATTTTTCTTGGTACACCTTTGTATATTTTCTCAAACAAAAGTTAGATTTCTTTGAGTTTTTTCAAGAATTCAAAGCCTTTGTAGAGAAACAATCAGGAAAAACCATCAAGGTTCAATGCACCGATAATGGGGGGAATATGTCAACTAGAGATTTGAGCAGTTTTGTATCTCAGAATGTATTGATCTTCAACACATAGCTCCCTACACTTCACAACAAAATGGAGTTGTCGAACGTAAGAACCAGTCCTTGAAGGAAATGGCTAATTGTATGATTCACTCCAAATCATTAGCACCTCAATATTAGTCAAAAGCCATCAACTGTGCATGTTAAATCTAAAATTAGGTTCCTCATCGAGTTGTGAAGGGGGTGACACCTTTTCAAGCTTGGACTGGTTGGAAACCCACAGTCAAACACTTCCAATTATTTGGGTCTCTTGCATGGGCCCACATTCCAGCAGAGAAACACAAAGCTATGGATCCGTAAAGCAAGCCTTGCATATTTGTTGGGTATCCAGATGGTGCCAAGGGCTACAGGCTTCTCCATCCTACCATACATGAGATTTTCATTGAGAGGAGTGTTCATTTTGAGGAGGATACTTCTAATTCTTCTTCTGCCACTTCTCCATCCTTCATTCCTATGGAGACATTGCGACTTTATGTTGATAATCCTCCTAATCCTTCTAATGAGTCTTCTCCCTCCACTTCAGATGATGATGGAAAGGATCCATTTTCCTCATCTTTTAGTCATCATTCAGAGGGTGATGATTCTCCTCTAGAGTTTCCTCATTCTTCAGCTACTACGTATCTTTTGGCTCATCGGACACTAGAGTCAGTAGGTGATTGGGTTGGCGATCCTTCAGATGCAAGAAGAATAGGGTCACAATTCGAGCATGATCCACATCTCTTCTTTGCTATAGCTTCTGATCCCATTCCTTTTGGGAAGCTTCAGGTGTCCTCGAGTGGGATGTTGCTACATAGGAGGAGTTAAATTCCTTGGAGAGTGACCATACTTGGGATTTAGTCCTTCTTCCTAAAGTAATGAAACTTGTTTGGTGCAAGTGGATGTATCGAACAAAATTTTTTGCAGATGGGTCAGTTGATAAGTATAAGGCTCGCCTAGTCACCAAAATATTCTCCCAAGTTCCTGGGATTGATTACTTTGAGACTTTTTCACCACTTGCCAAGATGAATTCCATCCAACTTGTTTTTGCAATTATTGTATCTCATCATTGGGAAGTTCATCAGATGGGTGTGAAGAGTTCTTTTCTTCATGATGACCTTTAGGAGGAGATATAAATGGAGCAGCTACATGGGTTCATCCAGGATCCTTCACTTGTTTGCCACCTTCAGAAGTCTCTCTATGGCCTTAAATAGGCCCCTTGAGCCTAATATGCCAAGATGGACTCCTTCCTTCTGTTAGTTGGGTTCACTCAGTGTCATTCTGATCCGAATGTCTACATTTTGCAATAGGATGATACTCTCACTTTCCTTGTTCTCTATGTGTGATGACTTTTTGATCACATGGAGTCACTCATCTCGCATCAAGGCAATCAAAAATTCCCTTCATGATCATTTCTTGATGTCTAACTTAGGCCTAATCCACTACTTCTTAGGGATTGAGATTACTTAGTCACCTTCTAGTATCTTCATCAGACAACCTAAGTACACTCTTGATATGCTCTCCAAATTTCACATGGGTGATTATAAGCTTGCACCAACTCAATTTATGTTACGGGTCAAACTTGAGGCTTCTTGTTCTTCATCCTTGGTAGATGCTACCTTGTATCACCAATTCGTTGGAAGCCTCATATATTTGACTCACACGAGGCCTAATATTTCATATATAGTTGTCCCGGTCTCTAGGTTCATCTAGGAGCCACATGAGCTACATTGGAAAGAAGCTAAGTGAATTATTTATTATATCTAGTTCCCTATGCAAAAAGCATGGATATTGATTTGGTGAGATACACATAGATTCTAATTGGGCAAGCGATTCACAGGATCAAAAGTCTACTTCAGTTTATTGCTTCTCTCTTGGTTCTGGTCTAGTTTCTTGGTTGAGTAAGAAGCAATCTACTATTTCTCTTTCATACACAGGCTAAGTATTGAGGAACAATTAATGCTAATACTACATCTATTTGGCTTCAGAACATTCTCACTGAATCTGGCATTTCCTTTCGAAATCCTACGATCATCTTTTGTGATAACTAGAATGACATTCAAATTTCTCGCAATCCAGTCCATCGTCATCAGACCAAGCACATTGAGATTCACATGCACTAAATTCAGGAACTAATTCATGAGCGGGTTCTTGATCTTCAGTACTATTAGACATCATATCAAACTATAGACATCCTCACCAAACCCTTCACTAAGATCAAGTTCACTCATTTGCGAGCTTTTCCTGGGGTGCAACAAGTGTCCTCTGGGACTTCGTAGTTCCTTCTTTCTTTCTCTCTCTATTTCTAGGGGGGGCATACTCTCTTTTATTGGGGGGAGCATCTTTTAAGCTGGGGGGAATTCTCTGTACATTGGTACCTCATTGGGCTTCATTTGTCAAGACCCATATTTTCACTCACCTAAGCTATGCTTAAGGGGGGGTTGTTAGTGTGGGATTTTTATTTCCTAGTTGGGTTTTATTTTTCCTTTTCCTAGGTTTTTCCTATACTTTTATTAATCTTGCTTAGGTTAATAAAAAGTGAGTTTAATTAGTGAGTGGGTGGTTGAGGTGTCAACATCCTACAAGGGAGGTGGTGTTTTCTATCTTGGAAGATGCTCTTGCTATCGTTAACCCATTTAATGGCATCTCCCTATTGGTCTATTTTGTCACCTCTCCTCTCTCTCTTGCCTATATAAACTCGCTACCTAGCTTGTATTTTTAACATAGTTGGAGATATTAAGTTGATTTTATTCTACCTTGGAGCACTCTACATCAAATTTTCTCTTGGTATCATTGCTATGCTGTTCATTTTTGCATTTACAACTTATTTGATCTACCTCTTTCAATTCAATTCTGGGTTGTAATATGTTTCTTAGATTTTAACATATCCTTGTACAATCTTGTGGAGTTATTTACAATAAATGGATCATGAAAGAGCTGAATCTAGATTCAATTCAGAATCAATCAGCTCCATTGTAAAGGAGTTTATGACAGTGCTAATTTATGCAAGAAAGTCCCCACAGGGATCATCCTAGCTGGAAGGTCATTTGTTTTGGGGAAATTTGGTGGATATATGCACAACAGATGAGATGCAAATAAAGTTTCAAAATTGTTTCATTCTTTAGAATTTGCTTTCTAATAGTATACGAGTGCTCACAAATTTGGGAGCCATATGGAATGATGGGTATGATGGGTATGATGTTGTGAATACAATCTTTCCATGATATATCATTGTGAGGAAACTATCTTGATTGGAATTAATTATACTTTTAATTTTGGTTTAGTGGATGATAAAATCACTAATGAGGTGTAGTAGAGAAGTGAGAGGAATTATTTACCAAATATCATAGTGCAAATTTAACATATTGTATTTGGTTTGTTGAACATGATCTTAAATTTTTTTCAAAAGAGAATAATCCTCAGAATTGTAAATTGTTTTCCATTGTTTTGAAGATAGATAATATTCTTGTTGATATTATTAGTAATGTTAAATAAAACAATCTGAAAATAGGTTGGTATTGCAAAAAAAAATGTGATAGTTACAAGTGGATTTTGATTGATGAAATACTGAAAAATATTTGTTCCAAGAATGATATTCATAATGTCAAAGTGAAAATAATTTAATGAGTAAATCATTTTACCAACGATGAAATTGTTTCCACTAAAATGGCAAGAAATAGAAATAGAATATGGGCAAAGATGATAATAATTGGGCAATAATTCAAACTAAAAACTCATATGAAGATATCACAATGAAAAAGAAAATCACTAGCAAAAATCATGGTCTTGCAAAAGGAGTAAAATAATTCACCGCAAGCATGATAATTATTTCAAGAAAATGTTAGGAATGCATATGAATAATAAAAGGTAATTATTTTACCTAAAATATAGATTATATATAAGCGTGGAACTGTTTTCAATTGTTTCACCCATGGGTGAAAATACTTTCACTAAAGGATTAATGCCATATGGGGAATTGATTAAAGAGGAAAAGGTATATCTAAATGAAGAGGAAGAATTTATTCAAGAAAAGCAAAGTATAATAGGGATGAAAATATTTTCATGAGTGGAGATGATGCTTCTAATTATAGTGAAATGAATATGTTTTCATTATATGCCAAATAAGATTATGCAAGTAAGGGAAATAAAAAATTGAAGATCAAATTAAAGTTTTAATGATAAAGTGCATAATTATTTTATCAAAAAAATAGTTATATAACAAAATGTTGTAACGGTCTCAAGTACTTCCTTAATATTATAAAAGGGGAATCAAGACTGAATAGGGGGGAGACATTAGGATAACATTATAACATAATATTATTTGGTCATTGTCTCATATTTTATTAGGGTTTTCAACAAAGAATGTACAAAAACTTCATGTTTGTAAAATGGCTCAGTTGTTCGTTGGTGTAATAAGGAAATCAGCATTGAATTGTCTCTAGGTTCTAATCTTCATTTTCATATGAATCGGGTTATTAAGAACCTCTCTAATTTGTCGTAGTATCTTTGCTTCTATGTAATCTTTTGTGTGGGTTTCCTCAATGAGGAATTAAATTCTATTCAATCTATTACAACGAACATGGAGAATAAATCAGGATTAGTAAGAAGAAATATGTGGTGAATATTTGATGAATGTTTATGCAAGGCATATACATTTTAAGGTGTCGAATAACTTGAATTCAAACCATTGGAAGAACATAAATAATTTCAAAATTGACCCCGTGGCCCAAGATAAGACACTAATCAAATTTCATTTGAAAATGAATTAAATTATAATACATTTTATTTTCAGTTGTAAAGATAGGAGTAGGAAATATTTTTGTATACAAGTATCTTTTTCAAACATATATGCCAGCTTGAGGTGGATTGAGAAATATTTAATTAAATATTCTATTAAAAGCTATAATCTACCTAATTATAAAAAAGGTAAACCCGCCTTGATATAACGAAAACAGAAGTCCGGGAGTAATCGATCCTTTCGTGGCTTGAATCTCGTTCGTTGGCCAGAACCACTATTGAGCCCAATCATAAAGTTTGGCATGCTTTAGGGTTTGACAACCTGCGGGTTTGAGAACCAACACTTCTTATTTGTATGTCTCTAGATCTGATTTGTTTTACATTTTATGCATTTAGAGATTCAAGTTTTCTTCATTCTTCTATTGTTTAGACATTTCCTTGGTGTATGAGTTTTATGACCTTAATTCCTACATCTAATATCCCTGTGAAGAAGTTATAGACTTATGGATTCCTTAAAAGGTGTGTATCCTGAGTCAATTAAAATTTTCTATGATAACTTTAGGTGAAACCTCTATACCTCCACATGAAATGCATAACATTGTTGACAATCATTCTTCCCATACTTCTCATGATGAGGATGACCCCCTAACATGAGTGTCTCCTCCCAACTAGTAAATTGGTGCAGGGGTACTTAGCAATTTTTGTTGAGTTTGTTTCCAGGATGATGGAATCATGTTTTTATTTTTGTAATAAGGCCAAGAGGCCATTTAGAGTGTGCTCAAATGACTCTAAGGGCCCTAAGAGTTTATTTCACCAATGTTGGCTTGTGAGCTCTTAAGGGTGCCAAGTAGAGCACTTATTAGCATAAGTATTTTGTGAATAATGTAGGTTTTTTGATGTTTTTTTTTACTTTGTTAAGGTCATATGAGTCATTTTATAGTGACCAAGTTTGGTTTTGAGCAAAGTTTCTCACCTATGCAACAAATTGGAAAAGTTGCAAAAGTTGCTCATGGCAACTTTGCAAAATTTTCACACACCAACGGTTATTTGGTTGAAAAATTTGGTTATGAGTGTGTGTAACTAATCCAAGGCTAGTATAAGGCTTGGAAAGACCAATGATAATCAGTTGTTGAAGGTTGCTGAAGATCTGAAGCAAATAAACAGTTTTGGTTTCCCATTTCTGTGTGTTCTTCCGAGTTTTTGTTGTTCTTTGCAATTTTGTACGACCTGTATGGATTGAGAGTTTGAAAACAGGGACATGGATTATTAGCTGGGTGTCTTACCTTCCTTTTGTTTTTGATTTGGATTCTTGAAGTGTTGTAGTTTGTTAATAAACTCCATTTTGTTGCAGACGGGTTCAAGAGCCATAAAAACTAGGATTTTGAGAGCCAAATGGCTCCAACCTAACGTTCCATGGTGGATTTCCTCTCTGAAACCTTATGGAATGTTACATTGCAATGTATTTTATGTTTTCTTTTTGGTTTGGAGTCAAGGGAAGCCAAATTAGAGATTTGTCACCATACCCTAAGCTTGGCACATTGAGTTGGCAAGCATTAGGAATCATGGATAATAGGCCCTAATTGGGTGAATACGATGGGTGGAGATGAAGTATGATTGGAGTGGAATTCCATATGAAAACATAGACCCCAAATTATTATCAATTCACTCAGGCAATCAGACCGGTGAAGGAGTTTTGATCTCTTCCTATTTTTAAGGCCTAGGAAGGGGCAATTAGGCCTAATTCAACCAGTAGGGATTAGATATGTTAGTGACAAAACCCACCTCCAGTTTTAAGATATTGTATGTAAATTCCAAAAGGGTGTCTGGAATGTAAAAGGGTCCATATGGTTATTTAGGAATTTTAACTGGTAAATGCAAAATACCTCGCTGATAGGGCTACTGGAATTAGGTCTTCGGTTAGGCCTAAAAGTGCAGTTTGTTTGTAAAAAACCGAACCGGTAAGTGTCAAAAGCTCTTGAGTACGGAATAGGGTTGGGAATCCATCCAAAGTCAACCATCCAAAGTCTCCTAGCCAAGAAAATGGAACTCACAAAACAACAAGTGCTTATCCTATCCTAAGGACCTTGGGAAGGTCAGAGAGGGTAAGTCTTACAGACCCTTGGAGGGTGTGAGGTGTGGAATCATTGGATGGTTCTTGTGTATCTTGGAGGAGATACCTAGACAAGGTAGCAAAAACCGGTGAGAGACAATCCACTCTACATCAGATTGGTATCAGAGACAATTGATTAAACAAAGTGGTGTATGTTAGACCCAGAGGTAGAGTCAAATGCTAGTAGAATGCCACCAAAGGAAATTATTCAAGAGGCTATCAGGAAGTTGATCCAAGATATGCTTAGTGAAGCCCAGGAGAAAGAAATCAAGAAAGGCAAGGGCAAATTCATTAAATGGGGTGATGAAACTGATGATGAAGATGCAGATGTGATAGGATTCATAATAGAAAAGAAGGAGTTGAATAAAGATCAGCAGATCTTCTTGGATGCCCTCAATTCACTCAGTAAAGACAACATAGAAGGTATACCTATCTAGAATGGAAGCCTAAATGGCGAAGAGTTATTGGATTGGATAGAAGCCTTGAACAATCATTTTGAATACAAGGAAGTTGTAGAAGAAAAGGGTCAATTTGGCCAAATCAAGATTGAAGGTATCATCCCTAGTGTGGTGGAACATGATGCAAGAAGAAAGAGAACAAAATGGGAAGAAGAAGATCACCTCTTGGGAGAGAATGAATATCATGATTAAAAATCAATTCCTACCTATAGATTATGAGGTGCAGATGCACACGAAGTTACAAACTTTGAAACAAAGAGAAATGGATGTGAGCACCTATATAGAGGAGTTCAACAAACTTACCCTAATTTCTAGGAAGCAAGAGGAAGAAGTGGAGAAGGTTGCAAGGTACTTAAATGGCCTTAGACAAAACATTCAAGATGAAGTCAATATGATAGCACCTGACATAATTCATAAATGCTTTCAGTTAGCCTTGAGAGCAGAAGATAAGATCAAAAGGAAAGGTGAACATAATCAAAGGGGTAGAGGCGGTAGAGGATTCTGGGGAAGAGGCACCTTTGGAAGGGGCAATAATCTCAGCAAGAGTAAAGAAGGGAATCAATCAGAGAATGGTAGTGATAATCCTAACAAAGGAGGATAGTTTAGAGGCAACTCTAGAGGAAGAAATAACTATAGAGGCGTATTTGGCAATTCAGGAAGAGGAACCATAGTTTTCACTGGAAAATGCTACCATTGTCATCAAGTGGGGCATACCATGAGATGGTGTCCTGAAAAGACTTCAATCTCTCACATGGGTGATAGGAGAACTTAGTTGGTGCAAGAAGAATACTATCAAAGTGTTACCTTACCAATCAACAAGGCAGGACCAGTCCTAGATGGAGAGAACCTGATGCTAAGAAGGACCTTGTTGAAGGTACCACAATCCAAAGAACCTACTCAAAGGAAAACACTTTTCAAAACCACCTGTAGATCTCATGGTAAGATTTGTAAAGTTATCATAGATTCGGGGTCTACTGAGAGCATTGTAGCAGTTGAGATGGTAGACAAACTAAAATTGAAAAGGTTGCCACATACCACACCCTATAAGGTATCTTGGTTGAGTAAGAGTAGGCATGTGCTTGTAGATGATCAAGTTTGGGTAGATTTTGAAATAGGGGATTATAAGGATATTGTGCTATGTGACATATTACCCATGGATGCATGTCACTTGTTGTTAGGATGACCTTAGTAGTATGATGTCAAATTCATACATGATAGGAAGAAGAATTCCTATGTTATCACCAAGGAAGGTAGAAAGTTTCAAATGGATCCCTTGATTGATCAAGGTGAAGAAAGACATATTGGATCAAGTGTTATGTTGCTTAATGGGAAAGAGTTTTTGAAATTGTTGAGGCATGAAGGGAACCAAGGATGTGCTCTTATAGTGAAACCCAAAGAAGAGACAAAGATTGAGACCAAATCGGTGATACTGCAAGAGGTGCAGACCTTACTAGACCGGTACAAAGACATATTTGTCAATGAGATACCGGATGCCTTACCCCCTATGAGAGATGTTAACCATTAGATAGATCTCATACCTGGTTCAACTTTGCCTAACAAAGCTACCTAAAAAATGACACCTACTCAAAATGAGGAAATAGAAAAGAAAGTGCAAGAATTCCTAGATAAGGGGTTGATAAAGAAGAGTTTAAGTCTATGTGCAATGCCTATAGTGTTGGCACCTAATAAAGATGGCAAGTGGATGATGTGTACTGATTCAAGGGTCATCAACAAAATCACAATTAGATACTAGTTTCCAATGCCAAGGATTGAGGATCTAATGGACTACCTAGATGGAGCTTGCTACTTTTCTAAGGTGGATTTGAAATCAAGCTATCATCAAATTAGGATCAAACTTGGTGATGAATGGAAGACAATATTTAAAACAAATGAGGGGCTCTATGAATTGTTGGTGATACCCTTTGGGCTCACAAATGTACCTAGCACTTTCATGAGACTCATGAATGAGGTTCTTGCAGAATTCATTGGTAAGTTTGTCATTGTTTATCTTGATGACATTTTGATTTTTAGTAGGTCAAAAGAGGAGCATATCAAACATCTGAATCAAGTTTTGAGGAAGCTACATCAAGAAAAGTTGATGATAAACTTGGATAAATGTGAGTTATTCAAAAATGAATTGGTGTATCTTGATTTTGTAGTTTCTCAAGGTTGTTTAAAAATGGATCCATCAAAAGTGGAAGCAATAGTGAGTTGGCCTACTCCTAAGTCAATAGGAGATTTAAGATGTTTCCATGGTTTAGCTTCTTTTTATAGGAAATTCATTAGAGGTTTTATCCATGTGTGTGCACCTTTCTTGAACACCATCAAAGGTAGGATACAATGTCAGTTTAAGTGGACTAGTGTAGCAGACAAGGGGTTTGAGTTGTTAAAACAAAAGGTAGCAGAACTCCCTTACCTTAGGCTCCCTGATTTTAATCATCTCTTTACTGTGGAGTCTGATGCCAGCAAGCTGGCTATAGGGGCCATTTTGAGCCAAGAAGGTCACTTGGTTGCATTTTTCTCTAAGAAGCTCAATGAAGTAAAACAAAAGTATTCTACCCATGATCTAGAATTATTTTCTATGGTGCACGCACTCAAGAAGTGATGGCATTATTTGTTACCGAACGAGTTCATAGTCTACACTGATAATCATGCACTTAGTTTTTTGAATGGGTAGGAGAAATTGAATCAAAGAAACCTCAAGTGGGTTGAGTATTTGCAAGCCTACACCTTTTCCATCAAACACAAGAAAGGAGTCACTAATAAGGTAGCAAATTCCTTAAGTAGAAGGGTTCTAACCATTCACGAGATGTAGCTATAAAGTGTGGGGTTAAATAACCTCAAAGACCTCTACCAAGGTGACAAAGATTTTGGTGAAGCATATGATGTTTGCTCAAAGTTTTCTAATGCTTGTCATGTTTCCTATTATGATTTTATGTTACAGGAAAACTTATTGTTTAAAGGACACCTACTTTGCATAGCACAATGCTCTATGAGAGATAATATCATCAAGGAGAAGCATCAAGGCATTCTAAGTGGACATTTTTGGTCTTGGCAAGACCTTAGAGGAGGTTGGCAAGTTTTACCATTGGCCTAGACTACAGTCAAATGCTAGAAGATTTGTGGAGCAATGTGCTATTTATTAGAGGGATAATGGTACCTCCAACAATTCAAGTTTATATCAACCTCTTGCTATAACAGCAAGGCCATGGGAGTGTGTGAGTGTGGACTTTGTTCTTAGTTTACATAGAACTCCAAGAGGATATGACAGTGTCTATGTCATAGTGGATAGATTTAGTAAGATGGCATACTTTGTGCCTTGCAAATGCACTAATTATGTCTCCTACATAGCAGGGTTGTTCTTCAAAGAGATTGTAAAAATCCATGGTTTACCACTTAGTATTATGATTGATAGAGATACAAAATCTGTGAGTCACTTTTGGTGAACCTTGTGGAAGAAACTTGGTAGTAACCTTTCTTTTTCATCTGCATACCATCCACAATCTGATGGTCAAACTGAAGTAGTTAATATGTCCTTCATTAATATACTGAGATGTCTCACCAAGCAGCATGGTCAAGTTTTGGATCTCATGTTAGGACAAGAAGAGTATGTCTACAATGACTTTGTCAATAGGAGCAAAGGTCGGAGTCCAGTTGAGATTGTATATGGATATCATCCAAGGGGTATCTTAGAACTCAGAGACCTCAATTCCATGGAAAATAGGAGTTCTCAAAATGAAAACTTTGCAGAGAATATTAAGGAGATCCATGAGCAAGTCAAGAAAACATTGCAGCAGAATAATGAGAAGTACAAGACACAAGTAGACAAAACAAGAAGAGAAGTGCACTACAAGATAGGTAATCTGGTTATGGCCTATCTAAGAAAGGAGAGACTTCCTAGAGGACAGCCTAGAAAACTATATATGAAGAAGATTGGACCTCTTAAAATTGTGCATAAGTATGGCAACAATGCCTACGAGGTGGAACTACCACCAAACTTGGGAATATCACCATCTTTAATGTGTGCGATTTGTATCAGCATAAAGGGACTCAGTCATCTACAAACAAAGAAGAGCCTACTAAAGAGATAGATTGGATACAAGACCTACCTTCAAGCCAACCGGTGACATTGGATTGCATTTTGGATTCCAAGATTGTCAAAAGGACTAGGAAAGGAGTTTATAGAGACTACTTGGTTAAATGGACAAGTCTACCTGACTCTAAATCTGCATGGATGTCTGAAGGAGATATACTACAACATTGAATCACTGTTCAAGCCCTATCCACTCAAGGGACTTGAGTTCTTCCTACCCCGAGAGTATGGTGTAGGGGCACTTAGAAATTTTTATTGAGTTTGTTTCTAGGATGATGGAATCATGGTTTTAGTTTTATAATAAGGCCAAGAGGCCATTTAGAGTGTGCTCAAATGATTGTAAGGGCCCTAAGAGTCTTTGTTTCGCCAATGTTGGCTTGTGAGCTCTTAAGGGTGCCAGGTAGAGCACTTATTAGGATAAGTTGTTTGTGAGTAATGTAGGTTGGTTGATTTTATTTTATCATATGAGTCATTTGAAAGTGACTAATTTTTGGTTTGAGCAAAGTTGCTCACCTATGCAACAAATTTCAAAAGTTGCAAAAGTTGCTCATAGCAACTTTGCAACATTTTCAGACACCAAGGGTTAGTTGGTTGACAAATTCAGTTGTGAGAATGTGTAACTACTCCAAGGACAACATAAGGCTTGGAAAGACCGATGATAATTAGTTGTTGAAGGATGTTGAAGACCGGAAGCAAATAAGAAATTTTGGTTTCTCATTTGTGTGTGTTCTTCTAAGTTTTTGTTGTTCTTCGCAAGTTTGTACGACCTGTATGGATTGAGAGTTCTAAAATAGGGACATGGTGTTGGCATTTTTTATGATTATGTTGTGATTGTCATTGATGGACACACACTTGCTATGACATCACTTTTTGAATGTATGAATTATGCTCAACCGGTATTTGTTCCAAACCGGTATTATGTTGTAGTCTTTAGACAATCGGTGTTTTGCAGAAAGTGTTTACCGATCTCAAGCGGCATGAAGATCTCAAGCGGTACGAGGATCTCAAGTGAAATGGAGCAAAGGAACTAAAAGTGGTAGTTATCATTTTCCCAGTCTTCATTTTTGTCAAACTGGTAATTTGTTTAATAGTTAAACCAGTATTACTCTGAGTTACCAACTGGTAATCGGTAAAGTTGTATAAACCAGTAATACTCTTTGATGAGTTACCAACCGGTATATTTTTGTGATGAGTTACCATCCACTGACACTTTGATGGTGATTTTGTGTCATGTTACCAAATGTGTCTAGATACAATGAACCTAGGAACTTGCAATGTAATCCTATTGGACCGACATGAAATCAGATTCCTTTTAAGGACATAATGTCTAGGGTTTTAATGTGTGTAGTTGTTAGGGTTTTTGGTGGCTGATGAGTTCTTGTATGTGCGATCTTAACAGAGAAGATCAAGTCTGTGTGTTGTAATAGAGTGTGGATTTAATGAAGATTTAAGTAATGCTAAAATGCATTAGCAATGAGCTACCATGGATCTAACCAAGCAGACTGTGCCATTTGCTAGATCATTCACTTGTTGATTACTCACATCTTTGACAAGCCAGAAACCCTTAACCAGGTAGGCCCAGGAAAGCCTTTGTAAATCCTCTAACAAGGTGATTCACATCTATGGATCTAAAATCCTCTCACAAGGTAGTCTTTAATCAGACTTATCTCCTAACAGAGATTGAGATTCCTAACAGGATCTGTTCTAGTAAAGAACATTGTATGACCTTAACCGGTCTGGTTACTATTCTACAGATAGTTACTTGTGAGTTTCATCTCACCGTGGTTTTCCCCATTTGGGTTTCCACGTCAAAATCTCTTGTGTTATGGTGATTGTGCTTTTGTGGGTGAATGCCTTACTTGCTGTTTGGTTTGCATTTGTGTTAACCAGTTTGTTAGTTAAACTGTTATACCGGTTTGCTGCTAGACTGATAAAGTGTTTGAGTTCAGTATTTTTTGGTATACTAATTCACCCCCCCTCTTAGTATTCATCACATGGATTATTAGTTGGGTGTCTTACCTTCCTTTTTTTTAATTTGGAGTCTTGAAGTGTTGTAGTTTGTGAATAAACTCTATTTTGTTGCAGGCGAGTTCAAGACCCCTAAAAAACCAGGGTTTTGAGAGCAAAATGGCTCCAACCTAATGATCCATGGTGGATTTTCTCTTTGAAACCTTATGTAATATTAGGTTGCAATTTATTTTATGTTTTATTTTTGGTTTGGAATCAGGGGAATCCAAATCAGAGATTTGCCACCATACCCTAAGCTTGGCACGTTGAGTTGGCAAGCATTAGGAATCATGGATAATAGGTCCTAGTTGGGTGAATCCAGTGGGTGGAGATGAAGTATAATTTGATTGGAATTCCATATGGAAGCATAGACCCCAAACTATCATCAATTCACTTAGGCAATCAGACCGGTGAAGGAGTTTTGATCTATTCCTATTTTTAAGGCCTAAGAAGGGGCAATTAGGCCTAATTCAACTTGTAGGTATTAGATATGTTAGTGAGTAAACCCATCTCTGATTTTGAGATATTTTATGCAAACCCAAAAAGGGTGTCTAGAATGTAAAAGGTTTCATAGGGTTGTTCAGAAATTTTAATCAATAAATGCAGAATACAGCCCTGACAGGGCTACTGGAATTAGGTCTCTAGTTAGGCCTAAAAGTGTAGTTTGTTTATAAAACACCAAACCGGTAAGCATCAAAATATCTTGAGTAAGGAATAGGGTTGGGAATCCATCCAAATTCATCCATCCTAATGTGTGTAGTGTGGAGAATGAAGATCTTGTGGTAGAGGGGTTGAACTCTCAGGTTGAGTGTGAAAGGGAGTGGAAAAACAAGGTCTCCTAGCCAAGAAAATGGAACTCACAAAACAACAAGTGCTTATCCTAGCCTAAGAACCTTGGGAAGGTAAAAGAGGGTAAGACTTGTAGATGCTTGGAGGGTGTGAGGTGTGGAATCATTGGATGGTTCTTGTGTAGCTTGGAGGAGATACCTAGACAAGGTAGCACAAACCAGTGAGAGACAATCCACTCTACATCATAAATCTTGTTCATGATTAAACTTGAACATTGGATAGGTCAAGAACACTCAAATAGTGAATCCATCTACTTCATTGATGGGTTGAGGAGGATGGTTCAGAATGATGAACATGGTGTGAATTTATTGCATGGTATATCTCATATTGTGAATCATAGTCTTATGTCCATAAAAAGTTGTGTTAGGGTTCTTCACTTTTCTACTCCTAATAATGTTGAAATCCCTAATTCTATTCCAACTTCATTGCCTAATGTGCCTACTTATACTCCACCTTTCGTGGCTACATCTACACAAAATATCAATCCTGCACATGTTAGTCTTGGAGGAATCCCCATCATACCACCTTCTGTGAGTGTTTCATGTCCTTCACAAACATTTATTATACCTACTTATCACCATGTCGCATTTTCATATTCCAATTCTCCATCCATTTCCCATACCATTCCTCATCCTTCTTTATCTAAAATGTCCAATACTAACCTATCTAATGAATCAACCATTAATAGTCTTTCCCGAACTGTGTCCTCTTTGTAACAACAAACTGCTTCCATGACCCGACCTAAGTTCAATGTTCCTACATATGATGTTGCAAGCCCACTTTCCTTTGATTTGGTTCATACTATTATCCCTAAGAATATTGAAATTCCCCAATTGGAGGTGTACAACAAAAAAGGTGATCCCTTGACTCATGTGAAAACATTTTGAACCTTGTGTAGTAACTTCTCAAATGATCATAGAATGATGGCTAAATTGTTTGCTAGGACATTTTGAGATAAGGCCTTACAATGGTTTCATTTTTTAGCTCCTTATTCTATTGATTCTTTTCAAAATTTGGCTAATGCTTTCATTCAAAAATTTCAAAAATAACACTATTCCTAAAAAAAAATTGACTGAATTGATTCATTTTAAACAAGGTGAAAAGAAAAAATGATTGATTTCATTAGTAGATTTAAACATTTTCATGCTCAAATATCTTATCATGTGCCTTATATCGATGTTCAAAGAATTTTTGTTTCTATTTTGCAAAAGGACATTAGAGATAAGTTATTATTTTCCGAGTTTACCTCTTTCACCCAATTGTGTATGGTGCTTCATAATTATTAACATCAAGTGAGCCAATTTGAGGCATTCACTCCAATGGATTTGGTTGATGAGAATGATGTCGATCAACAAGATTTTCTGAATTTTCAAAAACAAAATAAAGGATTCATTAAGATCAATAATTCCTCAAATAATATTGATGCATAAGTGGCAGCTACAACACCAAGTGTGGCTCCTTTGTTGTCCATTTTTAAATCAACATGTAATTTTACACCTCTTTTTGAATCTTTGCATAATGTTATGTTGCAATTGATTAATGCTAATATTTTCAAACTCTCTCCCATTAAGCCACATGACCCTTGCAAACTATTGCTAGCTTCCCATGATCCCAAAACCTTTTATCAATATCACCCTCAACCTGGTCATGATACTAAGAAGTGTTAAAGGTTGAAACATATTGTCTAAGATTTCATTGATTCCAATTCCATAATTGTTGCAAGTGTTATTGACAAAGGAAAAAAATAAATTGCACCGCACCCGCTAACCAAAAATTTCAAATCTATACCAATCCTTTGCCTTCTCATTCTACCAACAACATAGAACCTTCCAAATTATTCCCTTCCTCTTCCACCAATGTTGTTGTGCCTTGCAACCCTACCACCATGAATCATGATAATACTTGTGTTAAGGCCAATAATATATTAACCTTATTGAACAACCCAAACCTAAGCTTAAACCTTGCATTATCTTCGATCCCAAGGAGACAATTAAGCCACCTGATCAACCCCTTTACATTGTAGAAAATATTAATTGACAAATTTTCTCAAGGTGTGTGTGTTGATCTTGTATGTATGGTGAATCTTGTAAATGAAGAACATCTCTTGACAAGATAATTTCATTATGACTTATGAAAAATATGATATGATAATTAAGAGTTATAATGGTTTTACTTTTCCTATCTATGGTTCCATTACCCTTCTTATTGAAGTTGATAAAAAGTACTTAGATGTTACCTTTTCCATTATCCCAACCTTTAACCAATTCTAAATAAGACTATAACTTCCTTGGCTTACTTCCATGAAAGCTATTTCTTCTCATATCCATAAGTTTTTGAAGTTCCCTCTTAATTGAGAAAATATCATGATCAATCATAGTCTTTATAACGCTATAGGAAGTCATGGAAGTTTTGACTTTGACTTCTTTTAGCCTCAAACACCTAAACGATTGCAACCTTGTCAAGATATTTTCTTCTTATCTTACCAAAAATACAAACATAAAATTATTTCTAAATTGAGAAAGGAATATACATCTCCTCATCTTGGACCAGGACTCCTTCCTACAGCTTCCACTCCTACTATTTATGCTTTAGTTCCACCTCCTATTTCATAAAAATGTCTAGCATCCTCTATTCCTCCACCTAGTGAGCTTCCTTTCGTTCCTCCTACAAAGAATGAAAAGGAGTTGATGTTGGTCAATCCCAAACCTTCTCAAATTTCAAATTGAACAAAATAAAGTTGTAGTGCTTGTGATCAACGCTAAAGACATCATGCTATGGCCCATAAACTTTCTTCCCAAACCATTTCCTCCACTAAGACACCTACCAATGCTTTGATCTCATTTGACCAAACCATAACTAGCCCAAGGAAGGAAGAAAATCTTAAGACTTTGAAATTGTCTTAGTACGATAATTTGTATTTTCTCATTAAAGAACCTATTGTAATTAACCTAGATGATGACATGGATTATAATGTTTTTGACAGTAACAATGTTGATGCAAATAATACAAATAATTCTAATGATTTTGATTATATGTATGAGGTTATTGAAATCTATAATGAATTATTTTTTAATATTTTTCAAAACATTAACCCTATCTCCTAGTGACAAAGTGACACATCATCAAAGCATGATCCTTGTTTGGAATTGGCAGTAGCTCCATCTACCATGCTCAATATTTATCCTCTTGCATCTTGTCCACCTTCCCTAAATAATGTTAAGAAAGATTGGGGGAAAATTATTTTCTTGATTAGCTTCACTCGTGTCATGGATCCTCTTGTGTGTTTGCTTGTTTGTAATGTGCTTCCCTCGTGATGTGCTTGTTGCTTGTGTTATGTTCTCTATGTGACATTCCTCTATTTGTATCTAAATTCTTCTATTTGTCATGCATTTTCTCTTTGTTACTTGTTTTGTGTACTTGGGGATGATGCAAGGCATTGAGATCTCTTTTTGGTCTCTTCCATGTTGTGTACTTGACGACGTACATATTGAACCCTGAGTTAGTAGATCCCTTATGCACCCTTTTTTTTATGTGCTTTATTTCCCTTGACTTTTTCTTTGTTTGGGGACATATCATAGTAGGAAAGTACTTGTAATTTATCTAGGTATGGCATATCCAATTGCTTTAACATGGGGGCATACACTCCAATATTTGTTACATTTTATGCACAATAGATGATCAATTTTGTTGAACCCAAGGCAAGACTGAAAGGGAGGTGAATGAACCCAAACAAACAATTAATTCAACACATAAACAATTAATCAATAATACACATCCAACACATGAACACCAAGATTTATACATGGAAAACATAAAAAAGGAAAAACCACAGTGAGCACCTGCCTACAAAATATATCCACTATGTATATCAGATTACAAATAAAAGAGATCACTACTCCAGACTTGCACACCAAGGCTAAATAATCATGGGGTACAATACAAAAGAGGACTTGTAAAACCTAAAGCTAACTACTCTCAGGAAAAGATACAAAAGATGATATGAAAACAAGGATCTATGGATCATGAAGTTGTCCTTGAACTATGCATCAAGTGACCAACATCAACCCTAACAACTCTGACCTCAACTGCAAATACTCTATCTTAAATCTTTGTCACAGTCTCAACATAACTTACATATCATTCAAACACAACTCTTCTTTTTCTCTTCACCAAACCTCATTGACTATCTTCACACCATACATCTGTTGGAATCCAAGAACACTGAGAGGGGGGGTGAATTAGTGTTCTACCATAATGATCAATTTTAACTTTATTAAAACATGCATTCACCAACCTTTATACCGGTACATAAATAATTGAAATAAGTAAAGCAACCAATAAGCCAATCACACAAATCAATACCATAACACAGAGAATTATATGTGGAAAACCTCAAAGAGGAAAAACCATAGTGGGATTTGTGACCAACAATATCAATTCACTGGCCATATGAAGAAATATTACAAAATATCAACAATATCAAAGAGAATTATATGTGGAAAACCTCAAAGAGGAAAAACCACAGTGGGATTTGTGACCAACAATATCAATTCACTGGCCATATGAAGAAATATTACAAAATATAGGGGCCTGCACTTGTAGGAAGGCTTACAGCCTAGAGCACACTTCTCAATCACAAAAGAAGCCTCACTGACTACATACTAATCCAGACTACAATCTGAAGAAATGATTGAACTGCAATGATAGCATCTTCTATGTCTGAATAGAGTTCCAGTTAAGCTTTGTCTATTTTGGTCTGAAACCCTAAACCCTTACCAGAATACCCTCTTACATAAATATCCTCATGTACATGATGTCTCTCATATATTTTGCATCTCCACTACATTCCATAACATTAAACATCAATATCCTTGCATATATATACATTCTACAAAATGATCTAATCGACTAACCTATATACCCCTTTACAATCCATCATGCCTTATTTCGGCTTACAAAGATAATTACAATATGAATATACATGTTGTCTCAATAACATAAATACATGAATATCAAAAACAATTGTTGATGTCGGATCTCCCAAATTATGTCGGCTTGCAATACCGATAACCTAAATGTGAACCATGTCGACTTGCAATGTCAGTACCCAAATAATTCCTTCCAACCTATCAGTGTCGGTGTCAGTGAAGTGTTTGTCAGTACACAACTAAACCAAAATATGAAGCCGGAACATGTTGGCATTTTGCCATCAATGACAACATATTAAAACCAACCAATTGAGTGTCAATTGCCAACAATCTCCCCCTTTGGCATTGATGGCAACACTCATGTGAAAAATGATCATGGTTTTCATCTATCAATTTCATCATGAGCCTGCTCCCCCTAAGCTAAATATCCATCTAAACAAAATACTCTATACCTCCTGAATATTTTTCACCCATACTCCCCCTTTGACATCAATGCCAAAAATACCAAAAACTAGGACGAAGAATGAAAGACTGTACAATGAATGTCCCAAAATACCTTACCGGAGCTGAATATATTTTAAAATATCCAAATAGGCCTTCTCCTAAAGCTCTAGATAAGTATCCCAACCAGATTTGAAAGTGCCGAAAATAGATACTAGTCCATTTAGCATATGGGCATATGACTCTTTCTCATTAAGATCTGTCGGTGTGGGCTTACCAACCATATATATACACTCCTTCTTATGTACACTTAATGAATCCAACCGGGGACTCACCAATCCTCTAAGACCTCTGGCTCTCCTTATGATTTTATCTTTTTCCCTCTCAAGAACTAAAACTTGAGCTTCCAAAACCAAAATCTGACCATCTATAGATATAGTTAAAGAGTTTGATCCATCAAAAGAATTAACTATACCTACAATCTCCCTCTAAATATCCTTAATCCTTTTATCTGTCTCAGTTGTAAGTAAACCTATATTACAACATACTCTGTAGATATTAGTACATTGCCTTAATGCATTATCAATCAACTTTAACTTATCATTACTCTCCTTCCTCTCCGACTCAATCATCTGATCAAATGTTGCTCTCTTTGCCTATGTAAACCTCTCCAGCGCCTGTCAGTTTGATATTTGTTGTAAAGACTGAAAGTCCTTTGAAATGTGCTCTATGATTGTCTTAAGCTTTCCATATGGGCTTGCTTCATTATCAAATTTGTACTCTGGGACAAGTCTACGCAAAACAGTGATAGACTGATCAATAACTCCTTTATCCATAGATCCTTCCTTTGTCATTTTCTCTACAGCCATCATCATGAGTTTAGTACAACTCATCTCATTTATGCTTTTCTTTTGAACCTGCAAGGTGTCAATTGACAACAATGATGGACTCACTATCGGTTCCCTATTGGATTCCCCTTTCTTCTCCTTTGATGGTTTAACCTTTATAGCTTCCTCACTTGCACCAGTGGCTTCGCCACTTGGTGCAGTCTCAGTTACTGTCGGTTCCTCCTTAGGAACTGTGTCCTCATCCTGTACATTCGGATTTGAAGGATTGTTGTCCTCAACATTAGTAACCTATACATTTGCAACCTTTATACTCTATGATTATGTCAATATCTCAACATTTGTTTGTACATTAGTCTCTATCGGGGGATCTATATCCAATATCTTAATGTTTTTCAAAATTGAGGATGAAGTACCCACAATACTTTTACCTTTCCCTTCAACCGGGATATCTATAGTATCTATCTTAGGTTCTGGTGAAGTATAAAAAACCATGGTTTTCTTCAAAGAACTTAACCCATGCCTTGTGTGTCTCCTTGACTATTTCATTGACCTTACCTAACATAAGACTAATTATTCTATACTTGTTGTGAAAGATTTTCCTATCTGCAACTTCAAGTGTCTTGTCCATCTCCTCTAGACTAATAGAAACACAAACAGATAACAATTCCTGAATCTGTATATGCCTGTCCTCTTCCATTGTTGATAAGCTTCTAGCATCTAATATGTCATATAACTATGTCGGTATTTAGTTTTCAATTTCTATCAAGGATTTCTTATAAATATCTAAATACAACAAAATTGATTCCTCTACTTCTCTTTGTTCAACATCATCCAAATGATCATAATAAAATTGCACATTCTTTAACATACCATCTTTAGTTATTTCATAAACTAATTCTACACAAGTCATGGGTAGAATAATAGTTACATTACCAGATACAAGTGCAAGATCGGTGTCATCCTTCTTCTTCCTTCTTCCAGTACCAGATGGGGCTGAAGGTGTTTCTTTTGGTTCTCATTTCTGTGTCGATACCCTGATAGTAACTTTCCTAACTGGTTTCTTCTTTGCTTCTACCTTAGTCTCTTCAATTTTGTTCCTTAATACCCTCTTGAATGCTCAAGGTGTGCCATCATCAGATCCAAATTCTTTTGCAATTGGCTCATTGAATATTTATGGCTCTTTCCTATTTCTCCCTTTCTCTGGAACAACATCACTCAATGCGTTGATGTCTTGTGAAACCTTTTCAACAAATTTACTTGCCTTTCCCTCCTGCTTCTCCCTCTTCTTCTGGTTGAACTCAGTTGTAACCTCCTGCTTCTTCTTCTTAGTAGTACGAAAGGTTTTTACTTTTTCATCTATAGGTGCATCAATTAGCGTATGTACATAAGTGTCTAGGATCTATGCATCAACTTCATAATCCATTTCCTCAATCCAAATCTTTTGGGGCTTTACAGCTTCCATCAAAGTTTAATGTTTCTTGACCATGAAGCATATCTAGGTTAAGTACTTCTCAACAATGTGCTTTGGAACCCTCTCCCTAGAATTCATAGCCTTCTGAAATGATTTAAAGTAACCCCACACTTTGTCATCTCTCTGACTACCCAATGTAGCAATTGATTGTTTTAGTTGCCTCCCTACTGAGATATCGAATGCCCATTGTCTTTTCCCAAAACTGGGAGTCTCATTAATGAAAAATAACATTAAACAAACAATTAGGTTTCCATACCAGAATGTTCATTTCTTCTCTCTTTTGATCTTTCCCAAGTTAATCAACAATTCATCCAACATCCAACCACATAGATCTAACTTCTCATTCTACCTCATCATGAGAAGTAACTAATGACCATGCTTATGAATATGATCTCCGTCGGTGATAGTAATAATCCTCATTAATCATTTTTCTGATGTTGCATCGGTGATCTTGTTGACCTAATCATTAGAAACCTTCCACTCAGGACGTTGTCTAACCTATGGTAAACTGATGATGGCCCTGATGGCCTCCTTCAAAATCTTATATGATTTGTCTAACCAGATAATTCTCCATGCACTCTACTCAAAACATTTCTAACAATCTCATCTTCAAATTCTAGAATATCCAGAATGTCGGTAAACCCTAGATCCTCAATATACTGGTTCTCGGGCTTAATCTTTCCAAAATCTCCCATTAATTCACTCATGTGCATTCTCTTAATATCACTCATTCCTAAATCCTCAATATGATAGTGAATTTAAGCTCTGACATCTTCAACATACATGACTCCTTCCGGGACACAAGAAAATGTACCAACCGAATTGTCCAGGGTAGCAATATGTGGATATCGCTTGAAAATAGGCCTAGGATGGTCCTTGACCTCAACAACAATAGGATTTGCAATAAACATAGGTACAGATGATGATCTTGCTTCCATGATGAAATATAAATACCTATAAATAGCTATCAATGAAAAACCCTAAAGAACTCTTTCGATCGTTGGTGAAATCGCTCAAGAAGATATCGATCGTACTAAATTGCCTTAGACTTCCTCTAAATTTCTATGAATCTCTCTAAATGCAAACTGATCAAAAATGAAGTGAATTCATCCTTTTAATTTCTAATAAACCCTAATCCTTCATTAATATGAATGACTTCTGATGGAAGATGTCGAATCTCAATTAAACATCTCCATATCAGATAAGCATCTCCAATATCTGGAAGATCTTCCAGCACCTCTTCTTGAGGCATATGCACTATCTTCATGAATTTTGCCTACCCTTAAGGCATCTGCCTTAGTTACCAGATGAGCTTCTTATTGATGCAGGAGCAACCTCCTCTTCCGGTTGAGTAACTGGTGCATTTCCATCTGTTGATTGTTCTTCTGACTTCTTGACCCATCTTTGGGTATGATCTTGATGGATTTCATTAACCTTCTCTTTCCCTTTCTCATTTGATCCTTCATTACCAACCAGTGGATTTTTGCTTCTACAGAACTAAGCAATATGTCCAACCTCATTACATGCATAACATGTAAGATTGTTCTTTTGAATTGCTTTGCTAAAATCATTATAATTGCTTGACCTACATTGATTAGCCATATGACCAAATTTTCCACATGCATAACATTTAACATTCATTCTGCAATCTTTTCTCTTATGACCATATTTATTACATTTAGAACACTGACTGGGAGTAGAATCAAGGTTCTAATTTTCTCTGTTTCTATATTGTCTAGCCATGTGACCAAATTTATTACAAACAAAGCATCTACCATTAAATTTGTAAGCATTAAGCTACCTTACCAGTGCCTTATGGTTTTGATCTTCATTTTCACTATCGGAACTCTGACCTTGTTCAAATCCAAGTCCACTAGAATCTCCATTCTACATTTGTATTTTCAATAACTCATCTAGTTGTGTTGAACTAATCTTGAATTTTTCTTTATACTCACTTGCAATTGTTAGATCATCTCTCAGAATTATCATTTGTCTCTCAATTTCTTGTTCATTACTCTAGGCTTATACTAAATTAGTTCTCAACATATCATTTTCATGAACCAACCTTCCATATTCTTCAGATTTTTTTTTCAGAGATACAAGATTTTATTCCTTTTTCTTTCGGTCCTCAATCTCCTTAGACATCCTCATAGTTATAGCTTTCATTTCATTCCTCATTACCATGTTCTCCTGACTCAGCTTCAGACATCTCTCATTAAAGGAATCTTTCTCTTCATTATCCTTGTTCTGCAAAAGTTCCTTCCTCCTAGCCTAAACAGATGATAGTCTCCCCTATAGGACAAGAATGAATTCCTAAGTAGAATTCAATTCATCTTGTAACTTCAAGTGCTACCAATTGTTGGAATCCAAGAACACTGAGAGGGGGGCTGAATCAGTGTTCTACCGAAATGATCAATTTTAACTTTATTAAAACATGCATTCACCAACTGGTATATCGGTACATAAAGAATTGAAAGAAGTAAAGCAACCAATAAGCCAATCACACAAATGAATACCATAACACAAACAAATTATATGTGGAAAACCTCAAAGAGGAAAAACCATGGTGGGATTTCTGACCCACAATATCAATTCACTGGCCATATGAAGAGATATTACAAAATATAGGGGTGTACACTTGTAGGAAGGCTTACAACCTAGAGCACATTTCTCAATCACAAAAGGAGCCTCACTAACTACATACAAATCCAAACTACAATCCAGAGAAATGATTGAACTGCAATGATAGCATCTTCTTTGCCTAAATACAGTATTGGTTAAGCTCTGTTTGTTTCGGTCAGAAACCCTAAACCCTTACCGAAATACCCTCTCACATAAATATCCTCGCGTACATGATCTCTCTCATATATTTTGTGTCTCCACTACATTCCATAAC
Source organism: Cryptomeria japonica (assembly GCF_030272615.1). Lineage (NCBI taxonomy): Eukaryota > Viridiplantae > Streptophyta > Pinopsida > Cupressales > Cupressaceae > Cryptomeria > Cryptomeria japonica. The sequence goes on along the minus strand of NC_081405.1, from coordinate 336,682,033 downwards.
CTTACATATCCATATCCTTCCCTATATATACAATCTACAAATTGATCCAATCGACTGACCTATATACCCCTTTACAATCCATCATGCCTTATGTCGGCTTACAAAGATAATTACAATATGAATATACATGTCAACTCAATAACATAAACACATGAATATCAAAAACAATTGTTGACGTCGGATCTCCCAAATGATGTCGGCCTCCAATACCGATAACCTGAATGTGAACCATGTCGGCCTGCAATGTCGCTACCCAAAGAATTCCTTCCAGCTTGTCAGTGTTGGTGTCGGTGAAGTGTCTATCGGTACACAACTAAACCAAAATATGAAGTCGGAACATGTTGTCATGTTGCCATCAATGACAACATATTGAAACCAACCAATTGAGTGTAAATTGCCAACAACATCTACACTCCATGCCTCATCACACTTTTCTTCATTACACACTTCACAACTCAATCATACACATCCTTATATACAAGAAAGATCATTAAAGCTTAAACCAAGTCAGCCTGAATCAAAATACACTTTCTAAACTAAAAATACACACACTGATCCACTCCATGAGAAATAGGGGACCAAAACACAACTTTCAAATATCAATTCACTGATTCACAATAAATAGAACATAACCAACAACATAATTATATGCTATGCATCCATATAAGAAATTAATGGTCAAAACATACTCTCCAATGCAAATAACCACTAGTACATTCGGGTCAAAATTTCGACAGCAAATCATCATCATTCCGATGCAATTTCGTCGCACTACCAACAAAAATAGCCGTCGAAAACTTTTTGTCGGAAGTTTCGACTATCCTTATGGTCATCACAATTCTGACATCCTCTCTAACCTTTCTGACAGCCGCCATGGATGGTCATACCCAGAAACAATACCGTCACGATCTCGGCCTTCCGTTGGAATTCTGACATCAAAGGGTAAAAATTCCGATGAGGATGTTGTGCATCCAATGACACTCCTATGTCAGAATTACGACAACCCCATGAGAGTTCCGATGAGGATGTTGTGCATCCGATGGCACTCCTCTGTCAGAATTTTTACCCCTTGAAGTTGGAATTCCGACGGTAGGCCAATTTTTTGGAAAAAAAAAATTATAGAAAAAGATTTCTCTACTATCTCTCTTCTCTCTCCCCTCTCTAGGTCTCTTTCTCCATCCCTCTCTTCTTCTCTCCCTCTCTACTTCTCTTTCTCTACCCTCTCCAGGTCATTATCTCTTCCTCTCACCCTCTCTCATCAAAAGAGAAATAAAAACTTGCATGGCCTTATAATTCATGAGTTGAAGTTTGAGTTTAACATTTTGGAGGTACTTTTCTTAGACTATTCAATGCCCATTCTAACTAAGGTCAATCAAAAGTCAAGATAAATCTGTGGTAAAGATGAGGATCTCGAGTTCATTGGTAGAGGACTCCACTTTTGATGGGAGAAAACCCTAGTATTCAGTTTGGTAAGCTCTAGTCGAAGGTGCAATATGACAGCCACGTAGAAGGAGAACCATGACATGTTGCAAAATTAGAAGGGAAATTCTAACAAAGAGTAGCTACGTGTTTGGAACATTCAAAGCATTTCATGTTTGGGCTAGCTATCTTCTTTACTCTAGTCTAGGATTTCACATTTTTGAGAAAGCATGATTTGTATGGATGGTTCGTTTGTTTCAAATGAAGTATAGTCCAGCCTCCACCAAAATAATAATGACAGTAAGGACTAGTAGAGTAGTCTGTTAGAAGGTTTAGACATTGATAATAGTGTCTAGGTTTTCCCCAATTCTTGAATAGCATTAATAGATAATCATAAGTATAGCAAGGAATAGATTACTTAGAGCTTGTAATGAAGAAGGGTTTTGAATTAAAAAGACAATGATAAGAGTTTTTTTATGGTTCAAAACACAAAGACAATCACAACAAAAAATTACAAGTTATAGGGTTACATTGAGTAGGTTTGATTGATTATTGAAGAATATATTGTGTTTCTCTATCAATAAATAAGACGTCTCAAGAAGCTAAAGACAATGAAAACTAATTGATGGGCAACCTTTTGACTGTCAAGAAGTGATTGCCTTAGATGAAAGTAGTGATAAATGTCACTATCAACAAAAGAACAACCAATAAATGATAAATTTGCAGTGAGATCATAGTGCCTAAATCAGTCTAAAAGCTTATAAGGATCAGAACCAAGCCATATAAGCTTCAAGAACAATTTGAGAGCATCAAAGATATCTACCAGACATTAGAAATTGTCAAATCAATGACACATAGCAGCCTCATTACAGTCTTATGTTGTATTAAATAGCAAAAGCCAAGTCTAAGATAGTGTTAGAAGGTGTGTGAGAGTCTTCAACATGGATAACTGATAGTGGCCATGATATTATAACACTGAGAGCAGCAATATATGATATTTGATGAATGATAGTGGCCATGATATGGAGATGATAGTGTCAAGTATCACTGTCAAAGCATGAATAGAGGTCCTAATCTGAGTCTTTTCAAGAGAGAACAATAAATATGAAGCACCAAGGTCTACAGTCAGATCAGAGACAACCATCTAGCAGCCCAAAAAAGAATCAAAAGGCTGTGAAAGGTCAAAATCATAGTATTTCCATAGCCCATGAAGTTCTAGAAGATGTGCAATGACAATTCATAGTGCAAGGTCATAGGTATTTAGTGTCATAATTATTTTATTCACCCCTAGATCTTGATGAAAGATAAAAGGATGCCATGACACAAAGTGAAAAGTCTATAGCACTGATAAATAGGTTAGCATTATGTCATATGCATACAAGACATCATGAAGTAGATTTGACAGTAATAAAGTTGCAGCAGTCATCAACTCAAGCATAATGAAGGCATGGACACTGAGCATGCAAAAATATAATTGATAACAGTGGTGAAATGATTAATGTTGTATCACAATTTGATATCAAACTGTCTATGAAGATGGTTGTTTAAAGGTTTAGTGTTGGTTTAAAAGGTGAAAACATTGCATGACGTATGCCACCATAAAGGAAATACAAAGCTACAAATAAGATAGTGACCATTCAAAGATAAAGCTACAAAGAACTATCAAAGAAACCATAGTCCAATGAAGAATCAAGAGACAACAGGCCTAAGTGTAGTCTCAGATATTTGAAAATGTCATTATGGATAGTTAAGAAAAATAAATGCATTCATGATATTTGCACTCAACAAAAGAGAAGGGTTTGTATTCATCAAAGATTAGTTGAAACACTTGTGAGAGAGAGATCAATATCCATCAAGCCATAAATAAGATAATCACCATTACAAAGCACGATGAGTCAAAAAGGCAATCAAGAATTATCAGTTCAAAGGATCAATAGGTGAATCTTCTCTTGTTGATAACCTCTAGTGATGTTGTATAGGATCCATGTTCCAATCTCAATGTGCCAAAGCTTGATGAGAAGTCATGGATTAGAAGTTACAAATGCCTTAAACAGTTTTCTATTGAGAGAAGCCATATAGTCAAATCAAGACTCAAATCCACAATGGTAAGATACAAACAATGATGATAATCAAGAAGTCATTCATTGTAGGGTTTTCATAAAATTTTAGAATATGGTATGAGCAGTCCAAAGAACTATGACACTTCACTACAAGGAGTAGCATATCAGCCCTTATTGGCATCAAATTATACAAATGACAACTAGGGATGAAGCTACAGGAGACAATCATTGTCTTAGTTTAAGACCCTAGAACAATATAGCTTCAATGGAGAAAGCAAAAATCAAAACATAGGAGAAGTCCTAGAATCCCACTAAAATCTTATTTGCAATCGCAGAGTTGCAAGATCAAAAGCATATAATGGTAAAGATGACCTAGGGTTCTCTTTTTATTATTGAGACAATATTATGTGAATATGATAGTTTAGCAGTCCTCGAATACATGTGAGTAGTCCCAATGAAGAAACAATACCATCAGGGTATTAGAATAATTTTTGAAACTTGCAATCATGTTAGATAAAACCTACAATCATGTTAGACAAGTATTGAAAGTATAATTCATAGAGAAACCATTTCAACTAGGTTTAGATAGCATATATTCATAACTATTTCAATTTTATGTGAACTACACAATATCTATAATGCATAATTGGAGTTAAACCATAATAGGGCTTGGATGAGAAACATGATAGGGCACCCAAAGCTATCCACATGCTAAGCCCAAGAGCGGATATACCATCCCTCTTGGCCCCATGTGGCAGTCCGCCATCCATATGAGGTGGTGTGCTTAGTGGGTAAACTTGTACCTGCCCTCCCTATCCATGCTACCTTATCCACCCTTCTATGATTGAGACCCCTTTAATCACAATGGTAGAGGTTGATGGGGAAACCACAATTACATTATGTAGGATCTCCTACCCTATCTCATTGAATTCATTCCTACACCAAGTGACTATGAACAAAAGCATAGGTATTTAACAACAATGACATGGTCCATGGACTAGTGATCATCCTATTGATACTCCATCTACAAATGAGAACATCTCTTGTACATGTTGCTACTTCAGAATTAAAAGTTGCTTCTTCTAGAACTTTCCATGATTCTTTGCAATAGGATTATATGTCTTCTAGATTCACCCCACTAGGACACATTCATATCAAGCATCTTTACTTTTTTGAAAAGTAGACCACATTTCAGATCTAGATGACACCATAATGACTTTGATTTCCTCTTGCAAGATATTCCTCCATCATGTATTGCTTCATTGAAGTTCAAATTTGCTTCTTCAAGGGCTCTCAATGATTCTCTATATAGGATTCTTCATGTCTATGAGATCCACTTCATTGGGAAGCCTACTTAAACATTTCACATCTGTTTGTGGACTCTCACCTTTCAAACATTTCACATCTTATAATTGAACTTCGCTTTGTTTCGAGAATAGTTTAATATTCTCTACTTAACAGGGCCAACCTCGTGAAGGTGGAAGCTCATCTGGCCCCTTCCCCCCCCCGCTAACATCACTCTAAATTCCCCGTTAACATCTAACATTCATTCATTCTTTCATCCATTATTAAAATATAACATTCATTCATTATCACATAACATTCATTAACACATAAAATTCATTAACTTTCATTAAAACGCAACATTCATCAATAATCATCAACACATATCATTCATGAATATTCATTAGCACATAATTACATTCATTACACATAAAAATCAGTCATTATCAAATAAGGTAGATTACAATCATTTCTTTCTTTGTTTTTTCTTTGAAGCTATGAAAAGACTAAGTGGAACATCGGTTTCTTCATCATTTCCCCCATCTGCGGATGTTATGCCCTCTTCTCATGCTCTTGATGTATGCCTAGTCCTATACAAAGGACGAGGATGTTGAACCAAAGGGGGGTCCTCTACAATAACAAAGAATTGGGTTAAATTCAAAACAATTTTTTATTATTGTTACAAGTATTTCATTAATTTAAAGAACACAACCATTACACTCTTTACCTAATGGGGCCACATCATCTTCCACATCATTTTGTCTAGCCTCAACCTCGACATGCTGAGCACCCTCTACATCCTCTAGAGTTGAAATACGAAACGTTACATTAATCAATACACCAATTGCAATTAAATTTGTTTAAAGGAATAACAGTGGTCCTCTTTACCTGATTGGGGAACATCACGTTCCTAATGTTGTCTACCTAGATCATGCTCCACTTGGTCACCACCAACTACATGCTCTAAAATATTAACAATAAAGGTTACATTAATTACTACACTAATTTTCATTTTAAGATGTTTAATTGTATTAATAATTACATAAAAAAATTTGAATAGCAAATGAATACCTCCACTACTAGGATGCACATCCGAACCTTCATGTATAGGTTATGTTCCATGATTATCATGCTACATTGCAATGTCACATGCAGTGTTATCATTGCTTGCTTATTTATAAAAAATATAGTCACTTTATGTTGAAACTTAACATCAAATAGATTATTGGTTAAGTATTCAATTTGAAATAATTTTCATTTAGCTTAATTACCGTTGTGACAGATGCATCAGAATCTCATGTTTGCCCACTCAATTCTCATAGTTGTTCAACCACGGCTATATAGCCTTGCTGGTAGCCAATTCTCTTGTCGTCTTCCGTGGGTACTCTATTGAATTCAGAGCCCTGCATTTTTGCTTAGTATTGTAAATTTTGCTTGTATTGTTTGATCAAAAAAAAATTGGTTACAATTTATAAATATTTTGATGTGATACTTAATTTACTGATTCTTACAATTGGTACGGCAAGTTTCATATAACCACCAGAGCCGAGTTTGTGTTGCCCATGCTTTTCTTGTCTTGCCCTGGTTGCCTTTGACGTGTCACTCAATCTATGAAAAGTTTGAAATATGTTAGATTATATAAATATAATGAATAATTAGTACATATTTACATTCTTAATAGTATCACATACCTTCTTCTAGCGTCTGGTGGTGTATTTCCTTTTTTCCTTTTCAATTCTCTCCTTTGCATCCAAAATCAGGTCCTTCCACTCCCTCTCTGGAATCATGGGGGGATGCTCATACTTTACGTTCTTCTCTAAATGTGTCCTGTATTGGTCCCTCACATACTTCAGATATGTGCCAGCTTTTTCCAAGAGCATAGTCTTGTCGAATGTGTCATTTCCAAACAACCCTACCATACGGTTTGTGAGTTCATCTTTTAACTTTTTTTCTTGGTCATTCTACATTTAAAGCAAATACAAACCTGTTAGATTTAGAAAGAAACTGAAGTTACCTTTGATATAGTTCAAGAAATGGATAAAAGGAAAACTATTCTAGCAATGATATGAAATCAAAATAGTGGATAAGGGTTAGTTCACGTATGATGTTCCACCTTTTACGTATGGTGGGCCCAAATATCTGCAATGAAATGTCATTAAGATTTTTATAAAAAATATCATTTCCTGCAAAAAAAACATGGGATCATTAGTCCAAAATGAGTGATCAGTAAGTAAATTACAATTAGACTATATATAATAATATTTTTAAAGTACCTGGAACCTTCTGTATCTTCAAGGGAATCAATTCTTCGTCGCTCACCACCAATGTGGCCTGCAATGTTCCCGTACTAGCAATACGGGAAGATCCAGGAAATGATGGTATGTTATCAGTAGTACTCACCTCTGGCACATCCTCATGTGCATCTCCTGCCACAGTAAATGAATCCACTATGAAATGCCTCCAAGAAAGAGCACTTCAAGGGTAATAATAACATAACAAAAGAGAGAGAAAAAGAGGGATCTACCACCAGTGGGCAGGTCAACACAAGCTGGTGCAATAGACGATGTTTGCATGCTACATGTTGCTGACATTGCAGTCGGCAATACAGTTGGGCTCGACCTCGGACCCATGTCAGCACTTGAAGAGTAATACATTAAATATGTAAAACAATAAAAAAGCAAGTTCACAAGTCCAAAGGAGTGGTTTTAATATATAGAACATGGTCATCACCTGAACTACTCGCAATACCTTGATCATCTCCACCAAGATGATGAGGCCCTATAAATTTCTGTAAAAACAACACATACATATTTTAGTTAATGACATAAAAGAGATAAAAATATAAACCATTATTGAACTTTTGTTATGATTAAAGCTTTCATTACTGCTTACTTGCAAGTTTTCCATTGTCGTCAACAATAGTTGCATCCTCTTTGTTATCTCATCAGTCTGAGGACTTATGCTTGCCAAATCAAGAATCTCTTGCCTAATTTTTCTAATATTCTTTTGTACAAATTGCATAGAGTTTGCGCTAAGTGTGATGTCATCAGTGCATAACATTGTCGAGCGCACCACATCCATATGGAGGTGCTGAGGTACTATAGGTTCCTTTCCCTTATCCGGAACATCCGTATGTGACAAGAATATAATTAACACTATCAAAATTACTTCAAAACACTCAAGAAAAGATCATAATGTAACAGTTTGATTCTATCTAATTTGTACAATTACAATGAGGTTTACCTGCTCTGTAGAAGTGTCGGGACCTACACCCCTATCTGTGCTATGTGGTGGATCCATGTGGTCTTGTGACAAAGAAAAAATATAAAAATGTTAGCGAAATGAAACCAATAGACTTAGCAAAAAAACTTAATAATACAATGGTTTACTGGATTCATTAATTGGAAGTTAGCTTAAATGGTATATATATAGTACGTACCACCCCCATGATAGTAACTTTGTTTGTATCTATATGATTCAAATTGTAATTGATTAGCTACTCTTCCCCTGCACTTATTGATTTTATCGCACATACAAACACACAATTTCCCTCACATGCCTCAAATATGCAATTGGGTTGCTTATTAGTTGACCCAGGTCGTGTACTATTTATAAAACCTGCAATATTCCCTATTACTTTTGGCCTTCCATCAATGTATACAGCCACTCGTTTACTTTGATCATTATCTTTTTGTTGTATATAATTGGCTGACAATGCATACCTACGCATACTTTTTTTATATCGAACAATCTACATCCAATCATTATAATTGTAACAAGGTCCAACAAACTCCATCAATTTAGCAACTTTGTTGTAACAAACCTTTATGTTGTCCATGGAAAATAGGCCCAAACCATGTAACAACGAAGGTTCTATGCGAAATATCCTCTCATTAACACAAAAATCAGTGTTTATTAGAGGAAGTTCCTTGGGTACACATTGTTTCAGTAGATGTTTGTACCTCAATGTCGCCTTTGGTCTCATCATCATAAGAACATGACCCCCCTTGAGCAAGAAAAAATTCCATGCGTTTATTGAATTTCCTTCTAATCTTTTGACCTCTAGTTGATCTCCCTATTTGAGATCTACTACATGTCTCACTTTCCTCTTCTATTCCTACATTTCCCTCACTCGAGGAAGACACATCTGACAAATACCTATTTGGTGATACATGTGCACCATCAAATGAGAGAGTTAGTTGGTAATGAGAGAGATATTTTTCAAATGAGGGTAATATTGATGAAGAAGTCGGCCATAAAGTTGATGTTGAGATTAAAATTTGAGTAAGTCCAACTGGGGCCTCAAGTGTTGATAACCGTATTAGATTTGCTGCTAATGTTGATGTTTGAAAAACTGAGGAAGTTTGTTTTTCTTGTAATTTTTAAAAAATATATTATTTCTATAAGGTGTATTGACTTATACCTGTCGATCCATGAGACTGTGCAGGATGCTCGTCAAAGGGGTTCAGGTTCCTGCACCAACAATTGAGCATCATAAGCATTACATTTGTAATTTGATAAACAATAAATACTGTAGTATCATAAGCATCATAAGCATCACATATGTATCATCATATATGTAATTGAGCATCATAAGAATCACATATGTATCATCATAAACATGTAATCCATCACATACATATCATAAATCACCATCCATCACAAAGCTAATAAGTAGTCCACATTCCATAAATAAACACAAAGTTCAAAAAATGTCACATGTATCATCATAAGCATGTAATCCATCACATATGTATTTTAAATCACCATCTATCATATACCTAGAGGTGCATCAAGAATTAATTAAGTAATGGCATTAGAATTCAAAACATATGAATTATTTATGTAACCATATAAGTCAAATCAATTTCTATCAAGATATCAATATTAAATAGATAATATAATAATCGCATCTCATACATTTCATTCATGTCATTGATCTTCTTCTCCATCCAACTCATCATCATGACCATCATCATCATCATCATCATCATCATCATCATCATCATCATCATCATCATCATCATCATCATCATCATCATCATCATCATCATCATCATCATCATCGTCGTCGTCGTCGTCGTCGTCGTCGTCGTCGTCGTCGTCGTCGTCGTCGTCGTCGTCGTCGTCGTCGTCGTCATCGTCATCGTCGTCATCATCGTCGTCATCATCGTCGTCATCATCATCATTGTGTTCGTCATCGTCATCGTCATCACCATCACCGACACCATCATCATCACCATCACCATCATCATCAGCAGTAGCACCATCATCATCATCAACTTCTTCTTCATGTACATTTCTGTCAGGAACATCATCGAGTAACTGTCGATCGTGATCATCTATATCATCTTCTACTTCTTCAGTATCTTCTTCTTCCATCACATTATACATTATCAGCCTTCCTCTTGGATCATGTCTAACAACAAATGAGCAACCTAGTTTATGTGGAACCTCTGAGTAAAATACCTGCTCACATTGACTTGGAAGAACATAGGGCTTATCCCCAACTCGTTCAAATGACCTTGTATTAACCATTGTAAATCCATTATCATGTTCGATAACAGTTCTATCAGGATCATTTACATTTAGTCGTAGCCTATACCATTTGACGACGAACAGAACTAATTTGAAGGAATTAAAGTCACACTCAAGTATATCATCCAAAATGCCATAGTATCTATTTTGAGACACTTGAGGATGTATGTCGTTTCTAGATGAAATATTGGTCACCTCAAAGACTGCAGTTATCCCAGAATCACAAGTTTTCTTTGTGTCATCCAACTGTTTGATGCAAAATTTATGACCATTGCAGCACATAGCCTTGTGGTGTTTGACCTGCAATATGTCTAACATATTAAAATTATTGCATCATGAGTTGATAAACATACGGGTGATTACTAAAATTATACGTACTTGTTGATCTCTTAAACCATATGCTAAATCAATTTCCCTTTGTGTAACATTGGAATCTCCATTACAATGAGCTTCTTTAACCAATGAAGCGACACCATCCCATGTTAATGTGCGACCAGAATGTTGACATCGTTCAATCCACACCATCATCCAATCAAGATTGTTTACAATATACAAATGTAGCGCATCCCACTCTTGACCAACTGTACAAATAATTAATAGACCACTTACAATTGATTTATTTAGAAGATGAAGAATTAATTTACTACAATAACATCTTATAATTACCTCTCACTTTCTTCAATCTACCTTTCCCCATCAAGTGCTCCCCTTCGAATTTATTAATGGGGTTGGGATCCCAAATGCGATCTACATGGATTTTTGCTGCAAACTTAGGAAGATATTCAGTAATGTACACCATAGTTTGGTATACCATATATCCCTCCACCATAGAACCCTTAGGATGTGCTCTTTGTCGAACCAAAGCCTTCAAAAATTTCAAGTGCCTCTCAACCATCCACATTGACCTAGTGTGTACAGGTCCACACAATTCGATCTCCTCAACTTGGTGTATGAGGTAGTGTTCTTGTGCATTGAAAAAAGTTGAAGGTAGACACTTTTGAATTTCACACATTAGATGAGGGATTTTTCTCTTCCAATATTTTATATCTTCCTTGTGGATTTCTTTAGATGACAACCACCTAATTAAAGAGATTGAAGATGCAAAAATATATAAACGAGACTTTACAAAATAATATACAAATATATTGCATAACAAGTAAAACAAATGGCAAATATAATATCTATACAACAAATTGAACAAACATCACTACTTACCTCATGTATTTTCCAAGATCATATATGACTTTCTTGATATTATTGTTGAAGTGGTCTGGGAGAGATAGAGGTAGAACGTACTGCAACAATTATAAAATGATCTTTTCATTGTTTTCTAACATAATACAATGAAAAGTACATGCGCAGTATACAAATATATAGTAAATACACAAGAACGCGAATTACCTTGATGAAGGTATGCCAATCATGCATTTTCATCCCTGGCCCAAATTCACTCTTCTTTGATAAGAGAGAAAGAGGCCATGCAAGCTAGGTTAGAAGGCTATGAGAAAGAAAGAATGGACCATAGGAGGGAAGAAGTTAATGAAGAACATTATGAAGATGAAGGAGAGGAACACCGTGAAAGACAAGAACATAGGGAAGTAGAAGATGAGATGGACCCTGAGGAGAGGAAGCTTGTTAGGATTTTGAAGGCAGTACAAAAAAATGGAGGGAAAGGACATGTGGAGGTACCTATCTATCAAGGGAAGATGGATAGTGAAGAAGTGTTGGGTTGGCTGGATGCCTTGGAGAACCACTTTGAGTATGAGGAGATGGAGGATGAGAAGCGAGTGAAGTTTGCAAAAACAAAGCTTAGAGGAACTGCTTTAACTTGGTGGACAAGTTTACAAAATGATAGAATGTCTAGGGGGCTGACAAGAATCACAAATTGTGCAAGGATGAAGAACCTCATCAAGGAGCAATTCTTGCCTTCAGATTATAGCATACATGTGAAGAGGATGAGACAAAATTTGAAACAGAAAGACATGGATGTAATGGCATATACTAAACAATTTCATAAATTGAGTATTAGGGGAGGATATGAGGAAGAAGATGAGAAGGTAGCCAGGTATATCAATGGCTTGAAGTATCATTTGCAGGATGAGATTGGTCTACAAGTACCAAGGACCATTGGTGAATGTTATCAGTTGGTTATTAGAGTAGAAGAAAAGGTGAGGAGAAGACAAGAAAGGTCAGGAAGAGGAGGTAATACAAATAGAGGAAGAGGTGGTAGAGGTCAAGGACCAACAATGATGACAAGGGCAAGGAATCATTTTCAGAATCAAGGGGTGGATACAATCAAAGAGGAGGAAGAGGATTTGGTCAAGGAAGGGGCACATTTAGATGTTACAATTGCAATGAACCAGGACACCCATCATTCAAATGTCCTAAATGGAATGAGGACAAGAAGGAAAGGAGGGTTAATTTGACACAAGAAAACAAAAAGGAAGAACAAGAAGAAGAAATCATGATACCACCAGAGGAAGGAGAGTTGTTACTCATGGGGAAAGTACAACTATCATAGCAACAAAGGATCTTCAGGACAAATTGTAAAATCCATGGCAAGGTATGTAAATTGATTGTTGATTCAGGGGCTTGTCATAATTTGGTTGCTTATGAAGTAGTCAAAAAGTTAAATTTACAAACCCTTGCACATCCTAATCCATATTTTGCTACATGGGTCAGTGAAGGTTAGAATATGTTGGTAAGGGATCAGGTGGTCATTAATTTCTCCATTGGTCAATATGCTGATAGTATTTTGTGTGATGTAATGGATATGAGTTGTGGTCATTTGATTTTGGGCAGACCTTGGCAATACTCTAGAAGGATTATACATGATGGGTATCGAAACACCTATGTGGTTCATAAGGGTGGAAGGAAGTACAAATTGAGCCCATTGATGGGGAAGGCAAGAGACACCACTGTAGTGTGTTTTGGCAATGAGTTTTCAGTCAAAGAGTAGGGTAAGAAAAGTGCAGATTTGCAGCAGTATGACAGTCTGGTTCATGAAGGACTTTGGGAACTTGATCTTGTACTAGTTGGTACAGTAAAATATCCTCTCATTGGACAAGTAAAGGACAGAAAGTTGGGCAGGTTGCAAATACCTCAAGATAGAGGAAAAGGGGCAGCCACGAAGCAAATATCAGCCATGAGTACCATTGGTTTGGGATAGCCAAATCATAAAAATTTTGTTTCTAATGATTGGTGTATGAATGCAGGTGTTCATAGGAGGAAAAAAGTCACATTTGGGGACCATCTAGTTCCTAAGAATCAGATGCAAGCAAGCAAACATGAAGGCAAGGCATGGATGACTTCTTGGGACAAGAAGACTTTCATTCATGGGGAGTATGGTGCAGGTACACCCAAGCAAGCTATCAAGACCATGAAGAGTTATGAATCAAAAAAAGTGAATTGGAGTGTTTTGAAGCCAATAATGGAAATTTGTAATGATCAATATGATTTTAAAGTTAAATGTCTTGAAGGTCTTAATAAGGGCTTTAGGACCAAAATTATGTAAGGGAGGCCAATAGTGCCTAAATAGGATTTGGATGGTTAGATAAGTTTGTTTGGATCCTAAGAGTAATAAAACATTAAGTTTGATAGGTTAGACTTTAAATTATTCAATAAATTGTAAGTTAGAAATTCAAATTTTTGAATTCTAACGGTTAGTTGTTTTTTTGGTGGGAAAATGGATTTTAGAGTCTAAACAAGTCTATAATGACAAATAACTAATTGATTTCAGTTTGGGAAGTTAGGGGAAGGTCTTATAAAACCTTGGAACTCCATTTTGGTGGGGTTGGATGCTACAGTACGGATGTTGTACTGATTTAACAGAAAAAGTGAATAAAACCTTCATTTTCTTGCAATTTCTTGTGTTTTGTTGCTTGAAAGTGATTGATCTTTCATGGTATAAGCCTTGGGCAGTCATTAAACATTGTAATAAGTGATTTGGAATGATTTTGTAGCAGGTTTTGCACAGATTTTGTCATTTGTGTTGACTGTCCTAAAATTTTCTGAGTTGTATCATTGGCATTGAAGGCCCAAAATGCAATTTGGAGCCCTTCTATGGATGTAAGGTCTTGTTTCTCATATAGGAGGCTCTATATAACATGTATAATATGATCCTAACCAAATAACTTGCAGGAAGTGTGGTTTGATAGGTGATCACCGTGAGTTGGATGAAGGAGAAGTGAGTAGGAAGCATAGCAAGCCTATAGCAGCAGAAGATCTACCTTAAAAAAGGGGTAGCTTAATGATTTGATATGTCTAATATGGTCTAGGAGAAGGTGTATGAACCTTGATTAAGTTGCAGCAGTGCTGGGAGAGTGGTTAATCAAGAAACCCTTGGTTTTGGGAGCCTATTGGTGAGGGCTTTGGGGTTTGCACATTAAAAAAGATCATAGAACCTAAAAAATTAGATTTTCCTTGGTTTGGAGTCATAAAAAACTACTTTTCAGAGTTTAAAGGTTGGGGGATAAGTATTTTATATACTTACTTTGTAAAAGTGTGGGTTTTTGCATCAAAAATAGTCTGTCTTAGGACAGCAAAGGCATGGTCCAAAACAACCATACCTAATTTTGATATATGTTGTAGTAAGCTGAAAAGGGTATCCAAAAAGCTTTTTTTTTGTGGAAGTTATTTGGGAAAAATTGGAGAAACTGAACTAATTCAGCCTCAAGTGGCCTAATTGGGGCTCTAGGGCTAGTAGCAGGCATAGTGGGGTTTAAGAGAATGGAGAAGTCTTGAAACCTTAAAACTAATTGAAACTTGTTGAATTGGGTTGGAATAAGTGGTTGAAGACACTAGGAGTCATAGTGGAGAGTTGGGTATTGATTTGCCCTTTTAAGCCTTAACGTGCCTTGGAAACACTAGGCAAATGCAAGGAGTGTGAAGCACTTGAAAATATATTTTCTTGAAGTCACCTAAAACCCCTGACCCTCTACATCAAATTGTTTATGTTCAAAGCAAATCCTATGGGAAATTGAATTTTTCGTATGACTTCTTTTATAGAATTGCTTTGCTGCTCCGTTAATAACCAAGGAAGGGCACTTATATTAATATGATCTCCATTGCTATTTGATTGAATGACATTTTTCATTGCATGATTGGATTCCACAATGTCACTACAAATTTTGACAATTTTTTCTTTGTCACGCCTTCCATCCAATATTTCCCATAATGTCTTTGTTATATTCTTTCCAATATGCATTGTATCAAACAAATGCACAATTTGTAGCTGCTCGTAGTAAGGCAACCTACTGAATTGTCTGGGATAACTTTTTAGTCACTTTGGAAGGTGGCCATCCCTTCCTTGACGACCTTTAGTATCATCAATTACATCATCAGTAAACAAAACACAATAGAAAAATTCAAATTCCAAACATAAACCATTAGATGGAATGACATTACCTTGACGATTAATTCTATTATATTCCAACTTCCATAAGTGAGGAGTCATTCTTCGTGGCTTTGATGTAGTCTCTTCTTTCCCATTGAAAAGATGTTTTTCAGTATTCTGATACATATGATTTTTGTGAAGGAAGTTCCTATACTCATCAAACACCTACTTTCCTAAACTTTTTAAATGACGGGATTTCATCTTTGGACCACAAACTGGACATGCAAATTTTCCCTTTGTTTGAAGACCTACAAGATAATGTATAATTCTATTAAATCTGTTAATTTTTATAATTATAATTATCATGCACAACTTGAACACTATAATGTACCACAAAAATGTGTTAGCCCTGGGGCATCATGTATTGTCCATACAAGCATTCGTGGAATTGAAATTGTCTTTGTCCTATTGGTCTAGAGATGTCATACATGGTCACACCATTCCATAACTCCAGCAACTCGTCGATAAGAGGCTTAATATATACATTCATATCTTTAACTTGGTACTTGCCTAGTGGAATGAACAAAAACATTACATAATTATTATGACCATTTTACTGCAATATTTATAATTAAATGTAGATGACTATTAAATGATAAAATACCCAGAACAATCATTGCCAACATTATGTGCTCCCTCTTTATTGACATCCATGGAGGAATATTATTGTTGATAACAAAAATAGGCCACACCGAGTAAACAGATCTCAACTCTCCAAATGGATTGACACCGTTTGCTGCCAATGAAAGCCTGAGATTACGAGGTTCTTCTTTAAAGTGTGGCCACTTTTCCTCTATGTCCATAAATGTTGAACCATTCATAGGAATTCGAATAATGTCATCTCGACTTCTATTGCATGCATGGTAATCCATAAATTGTGCCAAGCTAGTGCACCTGAATAATCGTTGCATACGTGGAATAATGGGAATATAACGAAGAACCTTGCGAGGCACCTTTTTTGTTATTTGATCTATTTGATATCTACTGATATGACATTCAGGGCATTCTGTTCCAAATTCATGTTGTTTATGATATATAATATGATCATTGGGACAAGCATCTATTGTTTGATACTCCATTCCAATATCTTTCATAATGGCAGATAATTCTCGGTATGAGCGAGGTAGAATATTTGATGGTGGTAAGAAAAACTCACCTATCAATCTACAGCAAAAAAAAAAGTTTGAGGTGTTAATATAAAGAATATTAATGGTACATGATTCACCATTTATTAACTATAATGACATGTATGACACACCTTAACATACGAGAGATTGTTATGTTGGATAAACCATTCATAACCTTCAAGTTCACCAACAACAATACAGGAGAGAGAAGAGTTGTTTGGGAGCCTTTGTAAAGGGGCTCATATGCCTTCTCAAGAAGAGGTAAATCATGAACATCAAGGTCATCCTGATCATCATGATCAGCTGTGCCAGTACTAAATGTGTCATGGATCAATGTATTTGTACCATCATCTTCAATTGTGTTTTCTGGTGCATGATCATCATCTTCCATGGGATCATTATCTTCAGCTTCGATATTCACACCTCCATGTTCCTCCACTTCCAAAACCATATTCTTAGGGTTTTGTTGATCCATACCATGTTCTTTAGGGTGCTCCACCTATATAAAATTGATATACATAAATAAACTGTGATCATTATCTCATTATCAAGTGATTTCTTATGTATATAAATTGTTAAAACGATATAATGAACAACTTACCAGTGGATGATAATCATGTCCCCCTTCAATGTGACCATGCTGCCTACAATGTTTCTTAGCTGTTTTGATTAGAAGTCTTCTAGTCTTTAAGCCCTTACAAATTTTGCACGGACAATAACATTTCCCATCACCTTTTATTTTCAAGTTAGACCATAATCTAGCAATTGTCTCCTTATTTTGTTCTTCGCTGATATTATCTGACATGGTCTTTCTTCACAGGCAAAAAAATTAGGCTATGGAAACTTCAGTGCAAAAGCTTCACAAAAATTGCAAATCAAACCAAAACCATTGAACTTAATAGAGAACGTATTTAATGTAGCTGATTGTGTGAATTTTTGAGCATTGTGTCTGCAAATTCTTACTAAAAGTTTGCCTGTTGCAGACTTTCTGAGAGACATTTTTTAGTATTCTAAGCAAAGCATTTATTTAAACATACACTTATTCATCCACATTGCAGGGATAACAATACAAGGCTCACATATTGGTCTAAGAGGATGCCATGGTCTCACAAAGTAACCAAGAACCATATGAAATGATGGTCATCTTGAATCCACACACAACTAGGGATGATCCATACGATTATGTATGACTTCCCCCTTGTTTGTTTAATGGGATTAGCCAGCTCCAAGACATAGTTATCAATAATCACTAAGAATGTACAAGTGGATCGTAGCTACCCATACAACAAACACTTACCTCTATCCTCAAATTTTCCCAGTGTTTGATTCCTTATATACACTCATCCAAGGTTATCTATGTCAATCTTGGTGAGGAATCACATCACAACAAAGAAGGCAACATTTAAAAATAGCAAGAGTTTCACTAAACTACCAAAGATCATAAATATTGAAAGAAAGAAAAAATAGTAACAATAATAAGTCAAATAAATGTGTTCAATTCCAATAGCAAATCAAACATAGCCACAATAACTACACAATAGAGAAAACTCACAATAGTGATTAAACTAATTCAAACAAGATAAAATAAAATTGTTGGCCCATGCAACAAAGATGAGAGATCATCAATAATTGAAGGAAACTTCACAATCCTTAAAAGTGCACATTACATAACTATATGACTATAAATTGTGGCTAAATAGAGTGAAGATTCATCATGACTCCAATAATAGTTCCTCATGTGTGCATTTGTGGCATGAACACAAAAACTCCCACATGGCATGGCCATGTACCTAATGGAGAAGACATGCCTAGGCTACATGCCCAAAAAACATGACTATAATAATAGTCCCTCATGCATGCATTTGTGGCCTGCACACTACAAATCCTAACATATCATGGCAATACACCTCATAGAGAAGACACACCTAGGGCCACATTGCACATAGTAATGTGCCTCACAAAGAAGACATGCATAGGGCACATGCCACATAGCAATGTGTCTTATGGAAAAATGTGCATGCATGTCACACACCAAAGCTATATGTATACATCATGAGGCACATTCATATGTTATCAAACACAACCTATTGTTTCTAACATGAGTTCCTCTCTACATGTGTGCAAATCTTCCAACACTAATCGCCACTAAGAAGGAATGATATAAAATGCATCTTCAAATATTTGTGTGTGTGTGTGGAATTGTGTCTTTGAACCCAAATCGCTACCATCAACAACATGTAACCATCACCTACACTATATCAAAACATAAGTATGGTGTGACATCATATCTATTTGCATAATGTCAAAACACATGCAAACATGAAAATCGTCATAGCATGACAAAAATCAATCTCCACATGTTGGAACAAAGATATAAATAAGATAATAGGGTAAGAGGAAACCCATACCAAGAACCACATACCAACTATCGGCAATGCCATCAAGATAAATGTAGGATAGGATACCACTATGAGCCATCCAATGGTCCATTCTATGAGGAGAACTAGGGGATACTATCTTTGAAAGGTGTGGTTAATAGAGATAATCCCTACTAATGCCACAATATGTCACCATAGCTTCTTGAGTTTTCCATTCTTCTACTTAACACCACATTTATTGAGTTCCTCAACAGCGAGGTTGGTTCTCAATAGGATGCACAAACATGTAAACACACAAGCATGGTTTCATCATACTTGTACACAAATACAAATTCATTTTTCTAGTTAATTACTTAATGTAAAAATAACTCCATTACATAACATAGGGAAATAATCACCATAAGTTTTCAAATAAACTGCCCAAACATCAATTGGAGTTACCCTTTCTAAGGCACAAACATAATTTATTTATAACTTCAAAATTATAATAATCACAATACATCCAAATAAGTTCAATAGTGCATAGAAATAGACAACATGATCCATAATTAAACCCATAAATTACCCTAATTGGATATGCTAATAAAATGGTGTCTCAAATAATAGAGATTATGTTGGACCTATAATAGAGATCTGGACTTTGTTTCATCATACACAAGCATGGTTTCATCATACTTGTATCCAAATACACCATCCATAGATAGGTACTCAGTACCACAATCTCATGGGTACCCTTTTAGCTGAATTTACCCTATATTTAGGTGAATCTACCCTTATATCATTCCTTGATCTAGTATGTCATTCCACCAATCAATAATTTTTCCATATTCTTGGGAGAATACACTATCCCTTAGGTGAATATGCCAAAAGTTTAAATGAACCCTCCTTGTCATCATCCTAAGTCCTCTTTTTGTTAAGTCTTATCCCTTCATCTTTAGGAAAATCCATCTATCATTATGTGAATTTACTTAGTCTCTTAGGTGAATCTATTTAATCCAATTCACCCACTCTCACAATCACAACCTATTTAATCCTATTCCCCACATTCCCCTCCTCAATAACCTCTGAAAATGGAATCACCAATCTCTACCCTAAACCTCATACTACTAATCTCCTTCATTCGCCTCGCATACACATCCTCTCCTCCCTCCTCGGCCCTCACCCTAACTCTGAGGTGCAGACCCAACTCAAACACCACACACAATCCTGATATCCACCCACCCCTGGTTTCCTCATCCAGTATATAGTTTCTATCTATCCCCGGGTAATGGTTTACCTGCCTTCCTGTTCATGGATTAGCGGTTCCAGCTTCCATCCTTATATGGAATAGCAATTTTCTTGATTTTGGTTGTACAGCTATCAAACTATAGCTAGGGTGGGATAGCAATAGTTCCGGGAAGTAATAATTGCTTGGACACCCGAACCCGAAGACACAACAACCAATTCCAATCATGGGGTAGCATCAAAGCATAATCGAAGGGGGTTTTAATCGCAAAATGGGGTAGCATACACATGGCATGTGAACTGTATGATGGAATACCTCAAAGAGATGTCATTTCATGGAATTTTAAGATCGCAGGATATGCACAACATGGATTAATTCGAAAAAAAAAACCAGTTGCGAAAAAAAATTAGTTGCCTTCATTGAAAAACAAAGAGTTCTTACCTTGCTTGTGTAGAGATCGCTCTGGCGGGGGGGGCAGGGAGGCAAGACGGCTTCGGTTTGCTTTCAAAATGAAAATGCCTTGTGTTTTTTTTTTTAAATAAAATGCCCGAGGTCGTCGAAATTCCAATGAACACAGGCATTTTTTTTTTTTAAATCAAATTTTCACACAATGCTCCTTGTCCGTCGGAAACCTCCGTCAGAATTTGACCCCAAATGTATTAGTGAACTCAAATACAGATCTCCATGCGCTACAGTGAGACCCATAACATATCAAGCATGCTTCCACAAATCATATCTAGACCAAAGGATAGGTCTAACATAGAATGTCATAACCAACAATGATCAATGCCACAACACTCAAAGAATACAAAGATGGTTTTGAACCACAAAACCATCATATCCATGATACCGAAACTATAACCAATGAAGATAACAACTATAGCATCCTAAAATTGCGACACTTGCAATTTCGACTGCATTTGGGTCTTCACGATGGCGGTGCAACACTGAACCTGAATGGAGACCCCGAAACTTGTTCATGACATCAAAAACTGCATTTTTCAGCACCCTGGCCTGATCCTCCTTGCACCCTGCTGTCCCTGGAGGTGGGACCATGGCGCCTAGCGCCCTGGTCCTTCAGGACTAGGGCGCCCAGTGCCCTGGTCCCTGGCCCTATTTTTGGGCCCGGTCTCTTTTGGGTCTCGGGTCTTTATGTTTGCAAATTGGAAAATAAGGTTGCTATGTCGGCCTAAGGTCAAAAAAATCAGTCTATCAACCCTAATTGACAAGTATATAAACTACATTTCCTCTCCCATTTTGGAAGAGATGGAAAAAAAGGCAAAAACGATATTCAAGTATTCAAGCATTCCTTCAAGCAATTGATCATTCTAAGTCTCCATTCAAGGCTAAGTGTTGCATTCAAGACAAGGATTCAACCATTGAAGAGGAGATCACATACAACATACAACATACAACAACATTACACCTTCGCATGTAAGAATACAAACATTCTTACAACAAGGTATCAGTACTTGTTTACATTACAAACATTTACATTTACAGCATTCTCATTTCTTGGTTAATTCCAAAACTGGGGTTTGACCTAAAGGCAAACCCCTAATCCCTAACCCCCCAATCGTCTCCTCTTTTCTGTGTGTAGGTTGTAGGTATGCGGCTGTAATTGAAGATCTGGAATCTTTGTGCAGAGATGAACAGATCCCCCTTCGTTTCACGGATTTTTCGGAGGACCGTGTGCACGTCGGGCGCCATCGTCCCGTCAACTTTCGCCCGAATTTGCAGAATAGCATCATCTCGACATTTTACTGCTAATTCTAGGTCCACAGCTTCATCCTATATTCCTATCTCCGTTTATAAGCGAATCTTTCTTGCTTCTACATACATTCCTAGTTCAATCTTCTATCTACATTCTTTACAAAAGAGGGTATCCTTGATGTCTCAACCCTTGAAACTCATTTAGAATCCAATCCTGCATTGTGTGGGATTGGATCTTGTGGGCTTCAACCCCTCTTTTGAATGTAAAGTCCCTCCTAAGTGAAAACCGTCAATCCTAGTGACCCCCTCTCTCCTTGGAGTGGGGGAGAACACCTAGGGTTCAATTTTCCGCTTTACATTTTGGTGAACCCGACGTGAACATCCTTTCTGATTATTCATGGTTAGATCTGAAAATTGGATTCCTTGATTACATTTCCATGTTTGATCTTTTGCAAATTTTAGAGGTTAATTGCACAAAACCCTAAAATTTTCTTTTTAGTGATTGAGCTTGTGAAATGTTTAATTATTAATGCTTGTTTCAGATCTACCCTTCTACTACAAATTATCAAATCATATCTGTGCTTTAATTTTGAAAATTAAGTGGTTAAGTTTCAAAACCCTAATTTTTAAAACCCTCTTGATTCAGCCTTTGACTAATAATTTCACTGATTAAAACACTTCCAAATCGATCGTAACTTTGGATTCCGCAACAAAATCATAATATCTCTCATCCCTGAAAATTTGGAAAAAAGTTGCGAGGACCGTGTGCACCCCGAGCGCCATCGTCCTCGACATTTTTTCTGAAATTTCGGGAGCTAGATCTTACTGTATTTTTCTGCTAAAATCCAAAATTTTGGCTAATTTCATCAATTCTAACACTTTCAAAATTACAGTCAAAGTTGGTCTAGGGATTGCTTGGATTAAGGCTTCTAATCATTCAAAAATTGTTGAAACTGAAATTCATGTCAAAATTGTGTCTCTTACTGCCTTAAATCTGAAAAGTGTGTTGGCATTCATTCGAAATTTTAGTGCTTTATTCAAATTTTTGCAATTTGTGACTTTTGAAATTAAATGTTTAATTACAACAACCTTGATTTCCACTTTCAAAATTGAATTTGGTGTGAAATTGAGTCAATTTTTAAATTTCAAAAACCTGCATTGCTTTTAGTATTCCCTCTAAAATCATAAAATTCAAAATTTCAGTTTCCCTCTCTTTTTCAAAATTCAAATTTTGCATTTTTCGACAATCTTGGTAGGGTTCAATTTTGAGATTGCAACTTTAATTTGGCCTATCTACAGATCGTAAAATCACTCAATTTTTTCAGGTTAGCTGTAAAATCATCATAACTTTCATCCCTGAAAATTTTGAAAAAAGTTGCGAGGACCGTGTGCACTCCGTTCGCCACGGTCCCGGACATTTTTTCCAAAATTTCGGGAGATTGTCCTGATTGTATTTAACAGCTTAAATCTAGGAGATTGGCTGATTTTACTGAAATTTGCTACCTCTAAAATTCAAAATCTTCTCTCTCTCCCTAGTGCATGAGTTTTACAACAATAAGCCCTACTTACACTATTCCCGTTAGACGAAGCCTTAGAATTAAGTCTTTCCAAGGTTTAATTACTGAGGAGATGGAACCTAATTTGAATGGCCTTTTTAACGAGGACACGGGTAATTCCTCTAATCCTCTTAATGATGAAGAAGCTCTCCATGAGGTTTCTGAAGAACAACTTTCAAAATTGGATAACCAATTTGATGATTTTCGACAATGGATGTCTCAAGAATACCCTGATAGTCAAGCTCTTCCTTTAATTGAGGGTCTGAAATGTATGCTTCAAAGTGATAAGAATGGAATTGATATTTTGCGTGGTATTGCACACATTGTGGATTCGAATTTGATGCCTATGAAGAGTTGTGCTGAAACTTTGGGTTATACACAACCTCCTACTCAAGACAATCATTCTATTCCTTTGACAACTTCTATTGCTAGTATACCTACTTTCACATCAAACATAATGACTACTTCAATACAAGACATTCCACCTATGATCACCAGTAATGGGAGCAATCCTTCTTCTTCAATCAACCCTCTTCCTTCATTCAATCCGACTTCTTCATTCATTCCTTCAATGAGTGTTCCAATTACATCTCCACAAATGAACCTAGCGCAAGGGGGCAATTCATTTAACCATTCCATTCCTCCTTGTAGTGTTCCTCCTTTTCAATCATCTCCTACGACTAACTATCATAGTGTCCCGCCACCTTACTCTCTACCTTCTTTCAATAACATAACACCTCCATCACAATCTAACTCTTCGACTGAAGCGACCATTAACAATCTTGCACAAACTGTCTCTTCTTTACAGCAACAAATTGCCTCTATGAATCAATCTAAGTTTAGTGTGCCCACATTTGATGTTGCGAGCCCACTTTCTCTTGACATTGTTCGAGCTATTCCCCCTAAACATGTTGAAATTCCACATTTGGAGCTTTATAATGGTAAGGGTGATCCTCTAACACATGTTAAGACTTTTCAAACAATATGTACTGATTTTGCTTATGACCAAAGGTTGCTTGCAAAACTATTTACTAGAACATTAAGAGACAAGGCTCTACAATGGTATTGCTCATTGCCTTCCTATTCTATTACTTCTTTTGAACAACTGGCAAATGCTTTCATTCAACAATTTCAAAACAATATAAGTCCTAAAGTTACTTTGATTGATTTAATGCATTGTAAACAAGGTGTTAAAGAAAAAGTGACTGATTTCATTGGTAGATATAAGCATTTGTATGCTCAAATTTCTTTTCCAGTGCCTGACAATGATATTCAAAGAATCTTTATTTCTAATTTACAAAAAGATATTAGAGAAAAACTTCTGTTTTCTGAGTTTACTTCTTTCCAACAGTTGTGTGCAACTCTTCACAATTATCAACTGATTGTGAGTCAAATGGAACATGCAAATCCTATGGCTCCAAGTGATAAGGGTGATAGTAGTCAACAACCATTTGGGAAGTTTAAACCAAATAGAGAGTCCATTAAATTCAATGAAAACATCATCAATAATGTGAATGCAGCATCAGGTGTGCCTCCTATTTCTAAGTTTTTCAAGAAAGAAAGAAAGTTTACGCCTTTGAATGAATCATTGCATAGTATTATGAATAAGTTATTGGAACAAAATGTGCTTACTCTTCCTCCTATAAGGCAAATAGATCCTACAAATATTAATTCACCCTATTTTGATAACAAATCTTTTTGTCAATTTCATCGTCAACCTGGGCATGATACTGAAAAATGTTTTGCTTTAAAGGGTAAAATTCAAGATTTGATTGATAATAATACTATCTTTGTTTCTGGTGTGAATGATAAAGCCAATACATCTGTAGCTCCTCCTAACCAAAATCTTCAGATTTTTACTGATCCGTTACCTTCGCATACCTCTAATGCGATCGATACTAATGATTCCTCTATCTCGCCTGATGATCTTGTGTCTATGACTCCAAATGTGATTAACTTTTTGGAGCAGCAGAAAATCCCTAAAGAACCTTCCATCACATTTGATTCTAGTGAAACTATCAGGGCACCTGATGGTCCTTTATATATAGTTGCAAAAGTCAAGAATACACCTTGTCGTGGAGTGCTTATTGATCCTTCTTGTATGGTTAATGTCATTACTGAAGAATTTCTTTTTACTTTGCAATTGAATCAAGTGATCTATGACGAAACAAATATGGTTGTGAAATTATTTGATGCATTTTCTTCTCCTGCAATTGGTTCTATTACATTACCTATTGAGGTCCATAACAAATCCCTTGATGTGAGGTTTGCTATTATTCCATCGTCCGAACAATTTCGTGTGAAGCTAGGCTATCCTTGGCTATCTTCCATGAAAGCTATTGCTTCTCCTATTCACAAGTGTTTGAAATTTCCCCATAATGCTGAAGTTGTTACTGTCAATCATAGTCTCTTTAAACCAGCTGAAAGAACTTCTAGTGTTCCTATTGATTATTTTTGGCCTAAACAATTCCAATCTCTTCCTCCGCGAAGTGATCATCTTTATAAATCTTATCAAAAGTGGAAAAAAGATATGATCCTATCTCTAAGTGAACCTAGAACACCCAAACTTGATATTCCTATCATTCTTGAGAAGGAAGTTCTTCCTTTGAAAGATAAAACTAATGTCTTTCCTCAAGAAGATTCCCAACCCATCCCTATGGATGTGACTATGTCTATGCCTAATAAACTTTCTAAAGGTAGACCTATACCTCCTCGTCATGATGGACTTGGTCTCCTTCCTAAACCAAATATTCTTCCTTTATATGGAGTAGTTCCTCCTCCTTCTTTTTATAGAGAGAAGAGACCTTCTTCTTCTCCTATTATCCAACCTAAGAGACCACAACCTAAACACCCAAGTGATAAGGATGAGAACATTCCTCCTCCTCAATCTTCTCAACTTCCTACTAAGACTAGACGAAATCATTCTGCATGTGAACACCGATGAAAGCGTTGTCTTAGAGCTCAGGCAGCTGCTTCTCAAACTCTGCAATCCCCAAAAACACCTTCAGCTAGCATTATTCCATTTTCTCCTCAACCAGAAATTGAGCCAAAATCTCCTAAACATAAGGTGCATGATGGTCTTGATCCTGTGCGAGTTAAAGATCCTATTTTTATAAATCTTGATGATGATATAGATGAAAATGTTATTCATGATGAAAATGTTACTTCTTTTCATTCTGATAGTGAATATGAATATGCTGATGTTGATAACCATTTATCTAACGAATTTTCTAAAGCACTTATCCTAGCTCCTAGACAAGAACAACATGGCTTGGAACATGAACATAGCCCTTGTTTGGATCTTGTGATAGCTCCATCTGCTGTGTTTGATATTCCTCCTCTAGCGTGTTCCCTACCTTCCCGAAACATTGATCAGCAAGATCGGGGGGTAGATGACGTGCTAGACTAGTTCATTAGCATAGCAGACACTTTCCTCCTCTCTTTTGTTACTTCTTCTATGTGTTATTCTCATTCTTCTATTTGTTGTCCTTAGTGTTGTCTACTTGAGGACGATGCAAAGCATTAAGATCTCTTTTGGTCTCTCTCATGTTGACTCAAAAGACACATGTGTTCCCTTCTTCTAGGTGACCTTCCTTGATTGGGGAATGAAGAAAAATTATGCATACATACATATGATATACATGAATAATCATACAGCATACTAACCCCAAGGAAAGCGAAGTCACCTTGTGCTTTGTGTTTTGTGTCTATTATCCTTGGGCTTATCTCACACTTGGGGGCTAAATCCTTGTGATAACGTGCTCCTTTCCTTCTCATTTCCTATATGTATCCCTACCTTAAAGCAATCACCCCCGATGAGGCGTGTGCAATCTCTTTAACGTATGGGGGCATACACCCTGTTCATATCTCTTCAAGATACTTGAAAATTTCTTGACAAATTTAGCTTTGCCTTGAAAATTTTTGATATCTTTCTTGCATGACTCATAGTGAGGGAACCCTACTACTGACAGTCATGGTTCTCCCTCGTGATCTTCCCTTTTACTTTGTCAATCAAAGTCGTAAGATTCTTAGTCCACTGGGGGCTTGGTATATCTTGCCTTCTTGACATGGTGAAAGTCTTTCAATATTGTTTCCTTGTACTTTACCGAAAGTATTGGCATACGCTTATACTCCCGCTAAAGTGGGGGCTAAATGTAGCGTCCTAAAATTGCGACACTTGCAATTTTGACCGCATTTGGGTCTTCACGATGGCGGCACAACACTGAACCTGAATGGAGACCCCGAAACTTGTTCATGACATCAAAAACTGCATTTTTCAGCACCCTGGCCTGATCCTCCTTGCACCCTGTTGTCCCTGGAGGTGGGACCATGGCGCCCAGCGCCCTGGTCCTTCAGGACTAGGGCACCCAGCGCCCTCGTCCCCCAGGACCATGGCGCCCAACGCCCTGGTCCCTGGCCCTATTGTTGGGCCCGGTCTCTTTTGGGTCTCGGGTCTTTAAGTTTGCAAATTGGAAAATAAGGTTGCTATGTCGGCCTAAGGTCGGAAAAATCAGTCTATCAACCCTAATTGACAAGTATATAAACTACATTTCCTCTCCCATTTTGGAAGAGATGGAAAAAAAGGCAAAAATGATATTCAAGCATTCAAGCATTCCTTCAAGCAATTGATCATTCTAAGTCTCCATTCAAGGCTAAGTGTTGCATTCAAGACAAGGATTCAACCATTGAAGAGGAGATCACATACAACATACAACATACAACAACATTACACCTTCGCATGTAAGAATACAAACATTCTTACAACAAGGTATCAGTACTTGTTTACATTACAAACATTTACATTTACAGCATTCTCATTTCTTGGTTAATTCCAAAACTGGGGTTTGACCTAAAGGCAAACCCCTAATCCCTAACCCCCCAATCGTCTCCTCTTTTCTGTGTGTAGGTTGCAGGTATGCGACTGTAATTGAAGATCTGGAATCTTTGTGCAAAGACGAACAGATCCCCCTTCGTTTCGCGGATTTTTTGGAGGTCCATGTGCACGCCGGGCGCCATCGTCCCGTCAACTTTCGCCCGAATTTGCAGAACAGCATCATCTCGACATTTTACTGCTAATTCTAGGTCCGCAGCTTCATCCTATATTCCTATCTCCGTTTATAAGTGAATCTTTCTTGCTTCTACATACATTCCTAGTTCAATCTTCTATCTACATTCTTTACAAAAGAGGGTATCCTTGATGTCTCAACCCTTGAAACTCATTTAGAATCCAATCCTGCATTATGTGGGATTGGATCTTGTGGGCTTCAACCCCTCTTTTGAATGTAAAGTCCCTCCTAAGTGAAAACCGTCAATCCTAGTGACCCCCTCTCTCCTTGGAGTGGGGGAGAACACCTAGGGTTCGATTTTCTGCTTTACAACAACAACACTCAACATTAGCAACATATCCTAGACCCAAAAACTTGCAGAACAACTACAACAACAACAACAACACATCAAGATAACTCTACACCACAAATATTTTGAATTAATCTGGAACAACAAGTTTGACATTAATGACAATCACATCAACACATACTTCCAACAAATTTTTGTAGTCATTTTTTTCAGGTTACTAAGCAAACTGTACCTTTTGCTTTGTAATCTTCTCTCTTGGTGAATTTCCATGGATACAATGCTTTCCTTGGTTATCCTTAAGGGGAATTGACTAGCATAACATTGCTTGCTAGACTATTTCAATTCTACTTTGCATCATTTTCTTTACATGACTCGTAGTGAGTTTTAACCTTACTAGGCTAGTATGGTCATGCTCTCTCTCTCTCTCTCTCTCTCTCTCTCTCTCTCTCTCTCTCTCTCTCTCTCTCTCTCTCTCTCTCACACACACACACACACACACATCATGTGTTGCTTCTTTTATCTTTGTTTTAGATTAATAAGGTCTTAAGTTGCTTGCAAGCTTGATCATCCTTGTCTCTTTGACCTTGATCAAGGTTTATTATGCTTGGATCTCCTTTACTGTCACTAGTACATTCCGAGCTGATTTCCGACGGCCGTTTGTCGGATTTTTGATGAATTTTCGTCAGAGTGTCAACAAAATCTACCGTCGAAAACTCAGCGTCGGATTGGTCAATGATGCCATGCCCGTCGGAAATTCAACAATCCAATGGACTCTGTCGACGGTCAAAGAAGTCATCGATTGAAAGCTTGGTATTCATCGTAATTCCGATGATGATCATTTTTATAAAAAAAATAATAATTATCATCGATATAAAAGAGCCATCGAAGGAAGGAAATGGCGAAAGGACTCACCAAAGATAATAACTTCATTGACAAAAGATATCGAAGAAAGCAAAGAGGGTCTTCATCGACGGGAAAAGTTCTCAAGGAAATAATACTATTGGTGCAACATAAAAAGGACCCACTGAAAGGAGCGTTTTCATTGAAAGAATAATATCGACCAGACAAAAAGAAGCTACATCGATAAAAGATATCGATGAGGATATAGGTTTCGAGGAGGTTAAACTTCATCAACAAAAGATATCGAAGAAAGCAAAGAGGGTCTTCATCGATGGGAAAAGTTCTCGAGGAAATAATACTATCGGTGCAACATAAAAAGGACCCATCGAAAGGAGCATTTTTATCGAAAGAATAATATCAATCAGACAAAAGGAAGCTACATCGATAAAAGATATCGATGAGGATATAGGTTTTGAGTAGGTTAAACTTCATCGACAAAAGATATCAAAGAAAGTAGAGAGGGTCTTCATCGACAGGAAAAGTTCTCGAGGAAATAATACTATCGGTGCAACATAAAAAGGACCCACTAAAAGGAGCGTTTTCATTGAAAGAATAATATCGATCAAACAAAAGGAAGCTACATCGATAAATGATATCGATGAGGATATAGGTTTCGAGGAGGTTAAAAGGCATGTTCTCGATATGTGTGGTTTTTCCGATGTAACTTTATTGGTGAAGAATGATAAGGGAAAATACCAATGAACTTGAAGTAGAGAATGGATTTGGGCACCTATTCCAAATTAGGTGCACCTATTCCAAATTAATTGGTAAAGGTATGAAGGGACTGCATTCTCTCAAGGTTAAATCTTAATAGTTCCTATTTTATTATGTACTTAAGTCAAAATCTGCATAGTTAAAGATGTATTAGTAGGTATTGAAATTCTATCAAACTCTTTTGGAGCACTATACAGGAAACATGTCAAGTCGATGAATACAGGAAACTTGACAAGTCGGTAAATGAAGGAAGTTTGGTTACTCGGTTAAAGCGCAAAAAAAAAAAAAAAGGAAAGAAAGTTTAGTGGAGTCGAGTGCATTTAATGTTTTTGACCTAACCCACACGGAGCCCAATAAGGTATATTGTGTACTTAAAGCATTTTCGCGCTCATTTTTACTTACCAAGTTTTTGAGAGAGCAGAGCAAACAAAAATCCAAGGCGATCAAACCTCCTACAAAGCAAAATTCAAGGTATTTACATCAATCTCAACGCATTGTTAAGTTGGTTTGCCGATCTTATCAAGTTATTATTATCTGCTAAGTGTGAAGCGTCTGCCGTTTGAAAATCCTGAAACCCTAAGGATCTTTTGTTATCTTTTATCTAAAATCTAAAAATGGCATCTAAGATCCAAGATCCCATCATTGTTAAGAATGTTGAAAAGCCCTCACTAAAATACTCTCTAACTCCCAAAGTTGCATCTGAAGCGGATGACAAAACCACATTTTCACTCATCCCGGATAGAATGTTATTAGTCGAGGATGTGAGATTCTTCAACAAATGTCATGTTGAAGAACTCGGTCATGTTGAAATCAAAGACACCTATGATGAATTGTGCACAGATGGTAAATTGAATAGAAAGTATGAGCACATTAAGATCAAGGGATTAATTGAAGCCCTAACCTATCCCCATGTGTTCAAACCCCAGTGGGTCAAGTTTTTTCTGAGCAGAGTTCACGATGATTTCATGTGGCTAGAAGAGCAACCGTTTAAGATTACCAAGGAAATCATTCATCTGATTACCGGTTACCCTATTTATAATCATGCCCAAGCTCAAAAGATGATATCACAGATGGAATTGATCAATTTAACCGGAGTGGAATCAGATTGCAGAGGATTGAAATTCAATAATATCACTCATGCAAAACTAAAATTTGCCATTAGAGTAATAGGTTACTGTTTCTTCCAATCGGCAAGGGAAAATAGTGTACCCTGTGCAGCAGTAGACCTAGCTTAAAAAATTGTGAAAAAGGGCATGAAAATTGATCTATGTGAGGTGTTGCTAAAAAACCTGTTTGAGAATCTAAACACCATTAGGAAGCTAAAGAAGAACAACTCGGCTAATACACTAAAGTTTGGATCACTACTTGTATGCATGTTTTTGTATTTTGAAAAATTCTTTCAATCAGTCGGTAAAGTTATTTGGGAACTACACTGACCAATCACCCATCAGATCAATGACTTCATAAAGAAGCTAGGAGATAATTTTAATGATATTATGGATGATTGCTTCAGTAAGTTTCAAGAGAAAATGCACAACAGGTATAGAATTCCACCCCAGCTAGTGGAGAAATACAAAAATGACATATGTTTTGAAGTAGACACTGATTATTGTTATGTGAATGTTGTGGAACCGAGAACTCAATCTCTGTCACCTATGGGTTACAAGATTGATTTTGACATCACACAACAACAAATTGATGCATTTCTCGCATTATCGAGGCATGCTACCGAGCCGAGGTATGGAACCTATGAAGAAGTGAAGGAAAAAGTAAAGATGAGCATTGTAGTACCCAAAGCTACAAGAAAGGCAACAAAGATGATAAAGGCATTATCGGAGAAATTCGGAGAAGATTCTTCCTCCACACCTATCAAAGGCACTATAACCATTACCGAAGAGGAATCTGAAGCCCAAGAGGCAGCTATAACACTAAGCACTGAATTGCCTAAGGGAAAAGTGTTGAAAAGAAAGAAACTGGATTCATCAGAGGCCTCACCGACTCCTCCAGTAAAGCGACCTAACACTAGAGCTTCTGCAGCTTCACCGAGTAAGAAAACAAAGAGTGTTACTATTCCCAAGGTAACAAAGACCTACAAGAAATCTACTCGGAGACTCATTTTTGGCAAAAGAGTCTACTGACACAGAATCTGAGGATGCAAGCAAATTTTAGATTGTCAAGAGAAAGAAGGTAAATGAACATAGTGTTGAAAATTTATGTGCTAATCTGAAAGAATATGGTGGATTTGGAGGATTCAGATATGTTAAGTATGAAACCAGAAATAATGATGAAAAGAGACAAATTGAAGAAGTTGTCATCTGCACACTTCTAAAATTCCGGTTGGCTCCATTGGAACTATCTAAGTCACTTCCAAATGAATTATATTTACATATTGACAATAGGTGGAAGTATGCAATGGACTCGAAGAAACAGATCAGAGAAAGAAGTCTGGTACATCTCTTTCCAGACATGTTGATAGCTGAAATAAAAGAACATCTGACTACCTACAACACAAAGTTTCTCGTCAAACAAAGAGCCTTAAAGCTGATGAATGGTCTATATATTGAAGTAGAAAATGAGACAAAAGAAAAGTGGTAGGAAATCTTTAAAATAAAGGATGCTAGTGAGCAATCTACAGTTGAAATTGTTGATGTCACCGAGCAAGATCCTGATGTTACCAAGCAAGACCCTGCTGACACCATTCAAATAGATGAAGATATCATGGATATAGAGGCACCAGAACAGGAAATGATAGAAGGCAATGCATATGCAAAACTTGTATCTAGTGAATCAGTCTTGGAACAAGTTCAGCCTTATCCATTGGTTAATCAACCTGTCTCAACCGAAGCCCCTCAGGATACGGATCAAGGCATCGAAGGTCACAAGTCTACAGCAGGAGAAGGTACTACTCAAGAACAGACGTCTCAAGCACCTTCTAGCACTGGAAATGTTGCAATTGAGACACTGAGTACCAAGACACCAAAGGACTCTAAAGAGGCTAAAGAAACCAACCAAAGTGTTGCCTCTACCGAGCAACCCACCGAGGGTCATCAAGCCTCACAAGCCATTGTCTTAGTTCCATCGGTGAAAGGTAAAGAAAAGAAGATGAAAAAGAATAGTTTTAAAGTTGATTTGTCAAAACCAATAGTGTTTCCCAATCTAGACATATCAAAATTAAAGGGGCAAGAACTCATTGATTTTGGTGAACTATGCAAAGAAAAGGCCAAACAAGAAAAGCAAATGGTGATTCAAAAGAAAAATAAAGTACTTCAGAAGGTGAAAGCATTCTTAATAGATATGCTACATGAAGCTACAATGTCAATAGATGTAGCCATCCACATTCAACTGGATGAACTCCTAACAAAGATAGAGACATCTGGAGTAGATGCATCGGAATATTTGAGCAAGCTAAAAGACATGGAGCTCACTACAAAAATGATAGAAGAGGTACAGAAAGCTATAGCTATTGGCAAAGTTAAACTTGTCAAATTTATTGCTGAGTTGACTCCTCAACTCAAGCACATTCTTTATTTATTTCAGAAACTCTGTACATTTTCTTTATTCATCAAAGACATCAAAAATAAAACAGAAGCAATTGAGAAAGAGATCACAAATCTCTCAAATAAGTTGACCACAGAGCCCAATTCAGTTCAGAATTTTTATACAAAGTTACAACAGCTCATGGCTCAACAATTGGACCTAAGAAATGAAGAACACAAGATCAGGATGCACATAATGACACTTCAGACATTATTCCTTCCTCATCTTTCATCCGTCCAAGAACAGATCAACCAAGCCACCTCCTTATCTACTACACAAGAGGGAAGCACTCTAGATGGCTTAATATCGTTATTGGCTGATATTCAAGCACATAATTCCTTAATGGATAGTGTAAAGGATGCCCTCTCTATCGCTCTCACCAAAGCACGGACCAAGTACAAATCCATTTTTGACCAGTTGTCTCCACCAAATGGTAACTAAGTCTTGATGTTTGTCAAAAAAGGGGGAGTGATATAGTATTCAAAGCATCAAAGTATAGTATCAAACAAAAGGAGTATAGTATACAGGGGGAGTATACCGAGCTGAGTGAGCAGAGTATCCAAGAGCAGTGTACCACGCAGTGAACAGAAGAGTAAGCAAAGAACAAGTGCAACACATAAAACATTGATCACCGAGCATGCAAAATCAGAGTTTTGTACAATATATCGATAAGGGGAGTATATCTGGATTTACTATTTCATCGACTATTGTATATATTGTCAGTATAGTCAAATTTTGCAAGTATATAGATTATTGAGTTATAACTTTCAAAGTAGTTTTTGTCAAACATCTCAACTAATGTCAAAAGGGGAGATTGTTACTACTTATCAAGTTGTCATTAGTTTTATGCTCAAAGTTATTCTATATACTCTAGTCGGTTATCTCTATCGAGATATTCAGTCGGTATGCACAGTCCAGTCGATTATAGAAGAAAGTAGTCTCAGAGCGTAGTATACACCGAGCTGTCTACTGAGTATCATTCCATGTCTACTGAGCAGCAAAGATGACACACTGAGTTGATATACATCGAGTGAAACGTGTTACCAAATTCATTGAACCTGGACATACATATGAAAACATGTTACAAGATCGAGGAACATCTAACCGTTATCACATTGGAAATTGCACTTAAAGATTGTGTATGATTTTGAGGTCATCTAACCAATGAAATATTTCACATGGTTATTCATTCGATAAAACATGTTTGTAAGATCGAAGCAATGAATGGATCATCGACATAAGAGATCTATTTATACAACATGGATTAAGATCAGAAATATACATGTAGCCTGACAAAAAGGAAGATATAGAAATATACCAAGCAATACATGTGAAAGCACTAAGTGTTATGACTATTACAGAGACACAAAGGTCACCGAGAAGGATTTCAGAGAACAGTCAAAGAACAGAGTAAACAGAAGGGTTTACCAAGTTACTATATGGGTTACCGAGGTATGCTATAAACAAGGTAATCTTATTCTGAGCACATAGAATCTGCTATAACATTTAGGATGTAAAGTTGCAGATATTTGTAATGATTTATTGTAATATTTTGAAGTTGTAAGAGAAACCTCTAATAGGGTAAAAGATTCTAATCAAGTCTATAAATTGTAAAGCCTCTAACTAGGTGTAGTATTTAGTTTAAGTGTTGTAAAATCCTTTAGCAAGGTAGATCTAGCAGATCTTGATACTCCTAATAGGGTAAGCTATCAGAAATACCTAAACATGTAGCTCTAACCGAGCAACCTTTATTATTGCAGTAGTGAAGTTGTGGGTACCATCCCCATCGTAGTTTTTCTCTCTAACCAAGAGTTTCTGAGTAACCAAAATATATGTGTTATGGAGTGAATCATGTATGATTGTTATTTATTTGTT
This sequence comes from Cryptomeria japonica, assembly GCF_030272615.1. Lineage (NCBI taxonomy): Eukaryota > Viridiplantae > Streptophyta > Pinopsida > Cupressales > Cupressaceae > Cryptomeria > Cryptomeria japonica. Next base: position 336,645,957 of record NC_081405.1, on the reverse strand, counting down.
TTAGCTTTATATTATGTTACTGCACTATTCGGTTTATGCACAGCAGTAAATTTATTGTCGAAGAAATGTTTTGAAGTACTGATTCACCCCTCCCCTCTCAATACAATAGCTTTCCATATTGGACCTAAAAAAAAGCCCATCATTTTATGGATATTGCAGCCATGGTCATTTGTGTCGATTTGTAGTCTAAGGAGCCCCGCTTCTTTGATTTTTTTGCTTATTTGGTTGAGGTTTTGAATCATGGGTTAGAAAAGTTAAAGGGGGATGTCATCAATGTTCATTTCAAGTATTATTCCTTACTTATGCATATGCTATTGTATGTGGGACAAGATGAAGGGTTATGGCCAAAAGAGTTATGTGTCAAGACTTATGACAATGTTGGAATGAGAAAACCAGTGCAACTATGGGTTTCTTCATGAGACCAGAGGTATGTGAATAATCAATATTGGCATCTTGAGGAGTTCTTTGTCAAGCCATTATATAGACTGTTGGGATGCCCGTGAGATCATGCCCTTGCACCGGAGGTTCAAAGATTCCTAAGACCAAAATATTTCGCTGAAGATCCCTCAATTGAACACAATTGGGGAGATTGGTATTGTTTTTCAGAATGCACACAAGTCAGGGTATACGGGTTCAAAGGGAGACCATACTTACTACCACTTACAGTCCCTAACAGAGTGGCTTGTCTGGAAATTGTGAGGCAACTATCAATAGTGAGTACAGAACATCTAACAAGCCATGGAAAACAATCGATTGTACCTGGGTTGTTAGTATTTTCAGATTTTATTGTGAAAAGTTCAAAGAGTTATGGCCTGTTGCAAACAAAATTGGATTATTATGGCATGGATATGGGGCATCCAAGGCCCAATTTTGATCCTGAAGGATACATAAGGATAGCCTGGTCATCACAAAAGCTAAAGGTTGGAGAGCATAAATCTTACCTACCAGATGACCTCATTAAGAACATTGGCAGAGAAGAGGCCAGAGTGAAGTGAATAAAGTTTGAGAAAGCAATGCAGGCTTATAAATGGAAGATTTATAGAAGGAAAATGGATGAGAACATGCTACAAAAGATTGAAGACCCCTTGGAGTTGGCCAACAAACTTGTGGAGCATGAATTGGAAATACTTGAGGGAGTCCCACCTCATGTTTTTAGGGATTACATTGATACTATTAGGAATACAGAGCCTTTGGATCATATGTCTCCTTCTTCCACATCTGGCATCGTTCCATTCACTCCTCGAGAGGATTACCCCCTAGTTATGCAGAGGATTACCCCCCTGGCTATGCAGAGGATACACCAATAGACTTGGCAACAAGACAACTGATTTTCTGAGAAGTGGCTGACATCAAATTCCTGAAGCATGAGGATTTCATTATTGATAGTGACTTCATTGCTTCCAAGGAGTTCACCACATTCCTCTATCAACATAAAGGATCTCAAATTAGGAATAACATGAGAAATAGTGAAGAAGAGCAGCAACTTCAAAAGTTACAAGAGGAGATGGATCTTGTGATGAGAGAAATGACACCTAAGAAGGGAAGACAGTTGCTTAAGGAAGCTGGTGTGCGATTATACTCTAGATGGGACATGAACTCTACCTTTTTGTATGATGGATTCCTCGAGAAATAGGACCCAAGTAGGGAAATGATGCCAAAACAGATTGATAAACTCTTTAGAGGATTAGGATATGATCCAAATCAGAAGGCTCTTCTACAGTGGGCTATCTATCCCAAAGATAAAATACCTATAGTGGTTGATACAGAAGAATCTTTTGGACATTTGATGGTGCAGCAGGTTGGAAAGACTAAACTGAACCAAGATCAGATAGAGTTTCTGGTTCGAGAAAATTGTACATACAAAAGCCTATATGACAAAACCGATGAAGAAAAATAGAGGCTGCAAGCAAGATTGCTTCAGATTGATACAGGTACTAGTCAAACAGGGATGACATATGGTGTTGACAGAGATGCCATGGATACCTTGATAGAAGCTATGTATTGGAGGAACAGGGCCGAAAAGACATCTTGGCAACTTAAAAAGGAACATCAAAAGATGGATAAGTTAGTTCTCAAGGTCGTCCCATGTTAATGTGCGACCAGAATGTTGACATCGTTCAATCCACACCATCATCCAATCAAGATTGTTTACAATATACAAATGTAGCGCATCCCACTCTTGACCAACTGTACAAATAATTAATAGACCACTTACAATTGATTTATTTAGAAGATGAAGAATTAATTTACTACAATAACATCTTATAATTACCTCTCACTTTCTTCAATCTACCTTTCCCCATCAAGTGCTCCCCTTCGAATTTATTAATGGGGTTGGGATCCCAAATGCGATCTACATGGATCTTTGCTGCAAACTTAGGAAGATATTCAGAAATATACACCATAGTCTGGTATACCATATATCCCTCCACCATAGAACCTTTAGGATGTGCTCTTTGTCGAACCAAAGCCTTCAAAAATTTCAAGTGCCTCTCAACCATCCACATTGACCTAGTGTGTACAGGTCCACACAATTCAATCTCCTTAATTTGGTGTCTAAGGTAGTGTTCTTGTGCATTGAAAAAAGCTAGAGGTAGACACTTTTGCATTTCACACATTAAATGAGGAATTTTTCACTTCCAATATTTTATATCGTCTTTATGGATTTCTTTACATGACAACCACCTACAAGGTATTCAAGATGCAAAAAAATATATTACATAAGAAGTAAAACAAATCACAAATATAATATATATACAACGAACTAAACAAATATCATTACTTACCTCATGTATTTTCCAAGATCATATATGACTTGCTTGACATTATTGTTGAAGTCGTCTGGGAGAGATAGAGGTAGAACGTACTACAACAATTATAAAATTATCTTTTCATTTTTTTGTAACATAATGAAAAGTACACGTACGCGCAATACTTAAATACATACTAAAAACACAAGAACATGAATTACCTTAATGAAGGTATGCCAATCATGCATTTTCATCCCTGGCCCAAATTCACTTTTCTTTGATATGAGATTGTTAATCTAGTCTCCATGGCTATTTGATTGAATGACATTTATCATTAAATGATTGAAATCCTGAATGTCACTACATATTTTGACAATTTTTTCTTTATCACGCCTTCCATCCAATATTTTCCATAATGTCTTTGTTATATTCTTTCCAATATGCATACTATCAAACAAATGAACAATTTGTAATTGCTCGTAGTAGGGCAACCTACTAAATTTTAAGGGATAACCTTTTATTCCCTTAGGAAGGTGGTCATTTATGCCTTCGCGACCTTCATGATCATCAATCACATCATCAGTAAACAAAACAAAATAGAAAAGATGTTTTATGACAAACCAATAGATGGAATGGCATTACCTTGATGATTAATTCTATTACATACCAACTTCCACAGGTGAGGTGTCATTCTTCGTGGCTTTGATGTATTCTCTTCTTTCCCATTGAAAAGATGTTTTTCATTATTTAGATACTTATGATTTTTGTGGAGAAAGTGCCTATACTCATCAAACACCTGCTTTCCTAAACTTTTTGAATGATGATATTTCATCTTTGGACCACAAACAGGACATGCAAATTTTCCCTTTGTTTGAAGACCTACAAGATAATGTATAATTGGATTAAATATGATAATTTTTTGAATTATAATGTTCATGCACAACTTAAACGCTATAACATACCACAAAAATGTGTTAGCCCCGGGGCATCGTGTATTGTCCATAGAAGCATCGCATAGAATTGAAATTGTCTTTGTCCTATTGGTCTAGAGACATCATACATAGTGACACCATTCCATAACTCCAGCAACTCGTCGATAAGAGGCTCGATATATACATTCATATCTTTAACTTGGTACTTACCTAATCGAATGAACAAAAACATTACATAATTATTATGACCATTTTACTGCAATATTTATAATTAAATTTAGACGACTATATTTAAATGATAAAATACCTGGAACAATCATTGCCAACATTATGTGCTCCCTCTTTATTGACATCCATGGAGGAATATTATTGTTGATAACAAAAACAGGCCACACTAAGTAAACAAATCTCATCTCTCCAAATGGATTGACACCGTCCACTGCCAATGAAATCCTGAGATTACGAGGTTCTTCTTTAAAGTGTGGCCACTTTTCCTCTATGTCCATAAATACTGAACCATCCACAGGAATTCGAATAATTTCATCTCGACTTCTATTGCGTGCATGGTAATCCATAAATTGTGCCAAGCCAGTGCACTTGAATAATCATTGCATACGTGGAATAATGGGAATATAGTGAAGAACCTTGCAAGGAACCCTTTTTGTTATTTGATATGTTCGATATCTACTAATATGACATTCAGGGCATTCAGTTCAAAATTCATGCTATTTGTGATATATAATATGATCATTGGGACAAGCATCTATTTCTTGATACTCCATTCCAATATCTTTCATAACGGCAGATAATTCTCGGTATGAACGAGGTAGAATATTTGATGGTGGTAACAAAAACTCACCTATCAATCTACAGCAACAAAATATATTTTGTTATAATAAAGAATATTAATGGTACAGCATGATTCACAGTTTATTATGACATATATGACATGCCTTAACATACGTGACATTATTATGTTGGATAAACCATTCATAACCTTCAAGTTCACCAACAACAATACAGCGGAGAGAAGAGTTGCCTGCGAGCCTTCATAAAGGGCCTCAGATGCCTTCTCAAGTAGAGGGACATCATTTACAACATCAAGGTCATCTTCATCATCATGATCAGCTGTGCGAGTACTAAATGAGTCATGGATCAATGTATTTGTACCATCATCTTCAATTGTGTTTTCTAGCTCATGATCATCATCTTCCATGCGATCATTATCTTCAGCTTTGATATTCACACCTCCATGTTCGTCCACTTTGAAAACCATATTCTCAGGGTTGTGTTGATCCATACCATGTGCTTCGGGGTGCTCAAAATATATAAAATTGATATACATAAATAAACGTGATCATGATCTCATCATCACGTGATTTATTATGTATATAAATTGTTAAAACGATATAATGAAAAACTTACCAATGGATGATAATCATGTCCACCTTCAATGTGACCATGCAGCCTACAATGTTTCTTTGTTGTTTTGATTAAAAGTCTTCTAGTCTTTAACCCCTTACAAATTTTGCACGGACAATAACATTTTCCATCACCTTTTCTTTTCAAGTTAGACCACAATCTAGCAATTGTCTCCTTATTTTGTTGTTCGTTGATATTGTCTGACATGGTCTTTCTTCATAGGCAAGAAAATAGAAATTATTGTTTGACATGGTCTTTCCCTCAGGAGCTGGCAGATCCTGCTTCCATACTTTAATTCTATTTTCTCAAAGGACAATCCTAAAAATCCATGCATTGCAAACAACATTTTACACCTTTGTTGGTTGTGGTGGCATCACAGAGAGTTTACATCAATAAATGAATAACATGCCAATGCTTTTAATGCAGCAGTAGAAGTCTATCTCTTATTCAATATCTCTAGTGAAACCCCCATGATCTTTTGTTGGAGTAGAATTTTTTATATTATAGAAAGGGTCTTGTCCTTTGTTAATGGGATATTCATCTACCTCAAGAAATAATTGTTCTTTTCTCCAACAAGAAGTGGAACTAAATGAAGATCTAGCACCATGAAATTAATCCTCAAAAGGATTACTATAGTTAGTTTTGGTAGATAATGATCTGGGTAAAATGCTAATGTGGCTTTACGAAACATTATGTACTAGCTTAGCATACTCTAAAAACTTTGGTGCGACATGCTACATCCAATTAAGTCTCCATCGATATCTCTATTGTGTTTATGGATTGGGATTCAATGTACTCTTTTTATACACAGATTTTACTTTCAACTGAGGAGGTTTGTATGTACTTACTTGTCTTTCGATTGTATCCCTATTTCAAGAATTTCTTCTATCAACAAATCATTTGTTGTAATTTGTACAAGTGGAAGCTTGAACATGCCTTCCATGCTAGCCTTGTTGATATGTTCAACACCATCTTGTGCAACAAATCTTTAGAACTCCATTTTTCCGAATTGAAGAGTGAGTAGTAGGGACAATCTAGGACACTTATAAAGGTTTTGCAAGAGAGATAAATAGACCTAAATATTATGGCTTAATAATGATCAATAGATAAACAGATAAGAAACTCTCAATATCAAAATGACTTTCTCAATTGTCTTTACTAGAAATGGATAGATCTGCTAATAATGGCTTTATGATTGTATGTCAACTTTAGACTCAATCCAAGAAGAGCTATAACTAATATGCGATATCTAGATTTATGCTCTCTATAATATAACAATCCCATAATTATGTTTCCATGCATCTATACCACAACACAAACATCATGTTAGTGTTCAGCCATAGCAATTGATATCCTAATTATAGAATGTGAAATATGCACATAACTATGAATAAAGATTAAGAAAAACAAAGAAAGATGCTTATTGCAAACATAAATGACTAATGGACAAGAATTGAATTCATTGTAGATGGTTTTGAATATCAAATTCACTTATTTGTGTGCATTTAGTAACTCATGTACTTGTGGCCAACCATTTATCTCTTTCATAAATTAAACACTTATTAATAACATTAAATGGCTGAGTAATTATGTTTTAGTTGAAATTGAAAATAAAATATTTTATTTCAGGACAGCTCACACTATTCCCTATCATATTTTAGACTCTCGGTTTTGTTAGTAGTGGTTTGATGTATTTGGAGATGATCATTGCATTTCTTTAGTTACATTTGCTAGCCTACTCCCAGCCTGTGCCAAAATGGGAGCTTTGGAACAGGGTATGGACATCCATCAAAGCATAAAAGATAGAGGAGTTTTGTCAAATGTAGTTGCAACTGCACAAAATGGATTTGTTGAGAAGGCTTTAGAAACTTTCAAGCAAAAGCAATTGCCAGGTGTAAAGCCAAATTCCATGACCATTGCTACTATCCTCCCTGCCTGTGCCAAAATGGGAGATTTGGAACAAGGTATGGACATTCATCGAAGCATAAAGGATAGAGAAATTTTGTCAGATGTTATAGTTGTAACTGCCTTGGTAGACATGTATGCAAAATGTCGAAGCATAGACAAGGCACGTGAACTATTTGATAGAATGCTTGAAAGAAATGTTGTCTCGTGGACTGCAACGATTGCTGGATATGCAAAAAATGGATTTGTCAAAAAGCCTTTAGACACTTTCAAGCAAATGAAATTGGAAGGCATAAAGCCAAATTCCACAACCTTTGCCAGCATCCTCCCTGCCTGTGCAAAAATGGGAGCTTTGGAACAGGGTATGGACATCCATCAAAGCATAACGGATAGAGGAATTTTGTTAGGTGTTGTACTTGCAAATGCCCTGCTTGACATGAATGCAAAATGTGGAAACATGGACAAGGCTCATGAATTGTTTGATACGATTCCGCAAAGAGATGTGATCTCATGTGAACAATCAACATGCGCGTATACGGGAGGAAGGGATTGCTGATACAAAATTGAACACTCACTCCTCAATCATAGTTCTATGGTTTTCCGAGATTAAACTAGGACAATTAACCACCACATGTATATTGTTTGCAACATGAAATTAAAAACTAGGGCAATTTGAATCTACCTCCTACGTGGGATTGCCTTCGACACGGGTTTGATGTTCTTGGGGGTTGAAGTCACCACAGACGCCTACGCAGCATTGCAATTCACAAATGAATTCCCCACCTCTTTTTTTATTTTGTAATGGCCACTGTCGTCGGAATTATGACGAACTCGAGCACTTTTTAGAAAAAAAGAAAATTCTCATTGCTAATGCCTTCTTCGTCGAAACCAAATGGATAATTTCCATCGGAATTACATTGAATGCGGGCATTTTTTCAAAAAAAAATCAAATTTGGCCACAATATACCTTCTCCGTCGGAAACCTCAGTCAAAAATCTAGTCCAAATGTATTAGTGTGTGATTATGAATGTAGATTTTGTTGGACATTATTGTTGCTAGGATATGTTGTTGTCATTGTGTAGACACCTAAATTTGGTTAATTAATTTAATCAAATTTAAATCCTATTCTTTCAATTAATTAAACTAATTAATTAATTTCCCTATCCCTTTCTTCTAATTAATTAATTCCTAATTGATTAATCCCCCAATCCTATTCGTCTAATTAATTAATTCCCCAACCCATTCTCCCAATTAATTAATCTAATTAATTATTTATCCTTGTTCTTACTTCCCATTTGATTAATTACTTTAATTAGTTAAATATCCCCTTTCCAAGCCCATGGATTAATTAATTTGGTTCAAATCCCATTTGAGCACATGGCTCCTAACTTTTCTCCCTAATCTCTGTCCAATCCTATCCTAACCAACCCTATCCTTCCAACCCACTTCCCTAGCCTAGTCGTCCCTCCAACTAACCTTATCATATCCCCTCTAACCTCCCACATATGTGTGCACATCCTAACCACTTTTCCCCCTTTTGAGGAAAATATCCTATTTTGGGTGGCTTTTCCCAAAATGGAAGGACACATGTCACTCTTCCTATTTTTTGGTGTCTTTGCTTAAAATAGACATGTCTTCTCATGAACACATGTCATTAATTTTCCATCTAGTTGAGCCACTTGTCCTTTTCTAGAGGACAAGTGTCTCCTCTTCACCTCTCCTTCCCTTCCTAATCTTGCCTATTTAATCCCTCCTTTTTTAGACCAAATGATCCATCATTTTTTAATCATACTGTCATAATGCCAAAATTATCTCTCTCTAATCCACTTTCTCACTATCATATCATTATCATGTAGAATTTAATCCACTTTCATACCATCACATCGTCATAATGCAGAATTTCATCCACAATTAGCACATCCATATTATCATTTTGCCCAATTTCATCCCTACTTCATATCATCCAATCCTCATATCTTGAATCCAATCCCCATAATCACATCATGGAGCAATATCGAGCAGTTGTTGCATCAATGAGCACACATCTTACCATGGGATAATCAAATCAAAGATCGAAAATGGAGTTTGCATTCTTTTGTTTATGTTTTTATACTTCATTTGCTTTCTTTTCAACATTCTAATCTTGAGGTGTTTGAGCTAATTGTGTTTGCTTGGTTGTCATCGTAGGTATTTCAATCTTCTACATTCGAGCGCAATTTTCCCTCACATATTTTTTCACACGCTCGATGGGACCCACTTCACGGATCAATTTAATTCTATTTGTAGGTTGCCATTTTTAGCAGGTTTCTAAATATGGTAGGTTTCTATTTCTGGCAGGTTTCCATTTTTAACAGGGTTTTAAATTTGGCAATTTCTATTTTTAGTGGGTTTTTAAATCTGGCATGTTTCTAAATCTAGTGATTTCCATTTTTAGCAGGCTTCTAAATCTGGCATGTTTCTGAATCTGTCAATTTCTATTTTTAGCAGGTTTCTAAATATGGTAGGTTTCTATTTTTAGCAGGTTTCTAAATATGATAATTTATGTTTTTAGTAGGCTTCTATTTTTAGTAGGTTTCTAAATCTAGTAATTTTTCATTTTTAGTAGGTTTCTAAATCTGACAGGTTTCCATTTCTGGCAGGTTTCCATTTTTAGCAAATTTCTAATTTTAGAAAAATTCAAAAAAAAAAAAAATTGATGTTATAATTTTGATTTCTGCTACTAATGGTTTGTCTGCAGCATGTGGCAAGGATAATAGAGACATTTTGATTGGCCAAAGACTTACATTGAAACTTTTAATCAATTTTCTTACAGGGGTGGTTTGAGCGATCAAAGACAAATCTGAACACTTCTAATAGTTTGTTTTGCAGGGGTAACTTAAGAGTGTGGTTTCTTTTTAGAGTAAACAACTTCTATATGGAAATTAAAATGAATCTTGTGTCTTTCATGTTTGGCACACTTGTGCACTCATAGGGTGGACCGATAGTTCCATCTATTATCCTCTCCCCTCACCTTCGCGGAACTTGGGTGATGAGAAAGGTGGTTAACGACACCCATTTTTATCTTTATTAGAGAATCACCTCTTGGGGGCCTCATCACCTCAAGGGAGTGTTTCAAACAAGGGCACGTTGGGGATAACATCTCTCCCAGTGTGATCCTAAGTGGTGTTTTTCGAGCCACTATACAAATACCTAGTCAAACAGTCAGAGCGTTGAGTGAATTCGTCGTATGTGGAGGCATTCTCTGCACTAATAAGCTCAATTAGAGCCTTAAGTGGCTTTCTTTGTGAAATTGTTGTTGGATTGGACCCATCAAAAAATTACTATGAACCAATGTTATAATGGCCCTGATCCTTCTACTTGTTGGCTCAGGCATTGTGATACGCGCATGTCGAAGACACCCCTCATGTACCCCCAATTGGAGATAGAAAATTTCTCTAGATCCTCAGATCTCTAGAAATTTGAATCTTTCCATGCCCAAGAAGTGTGTATCAAGGGTGGAGCCAGTGCTGCCAATATTCTATCTATCCTATTCTATGTGGTATTTTATGGTTAGGGGATTCAACAAGTATCATCTTTGACTATCCTAGGAAGTGCATGCCTGATTTTCATTATCACACTTGTGTGTTTGTCATGTTTGGTGTCGAAATAATCTTTGTCAAATATCAACTCAAAACATCAAACAATCTCACTTCCTTAGGTCCTAATTTGGTCTTGTCCTTCAACACTTGTCCTTTTGATCTATCAATTTTGCGTCAGTTGTCTCGTTATGCTATCAAATTTTACCTAGGTCAAGTGTCAAATCAGTTCATCTTGATCTCATTTCAAATTTAGCATCATCACTATCATCTACTAAGGTCTTTGACTTACAATATCAAACTTTCACTATCACAATTGCTAAGTCATCACCTTGTCATCTATTTCAAACTTGCATCATCACTATCGTCTACTAAGGTCTTTGACTCGCGAAATCAAACTTTCATCATCGCAATTGCTAAGTCACTACCTTGTCATATATTACAAATCTTGCATCGTTACTATCATCCTCTAAGGTTTTTGACTTACATAATCAAACTTTTTATCATCTCAATTAGAATTCATAACTTTGGTTCCTCTTTCCAATCGAACATCGCTAATCAGATCTTGATTCTCATTTCTATCTTGCATAATCATTATCATCCATCATCATTTATCATCTCTTGATTCAGGTCAGCATTGCCTTCTTCCTAGGTCATCACTCGAACCTCAACCATCCAAAATCAAACATCAAAATTCATCCTCTTTCTAGCTTCATCAAACGCCAGACCCCATCCTAGTCTGAGTTAGTCATTCATCCTATTCTGAGCTTTGGTATATCATCCATTCTCATCTTTCATCTCTCCAACTTATCAACTAATTATCATGTTGCAATTTTATTATGATGAGTTTGGTCGTCCTTCATTTTCTTCCACTTCACCCTATGTCAATGATGATGAGGGTATGGTTGATCAACCTGATGACACAGATGTCCAAGTCATGTCTCAATCCTGCTATGATGAGTATGGTCATCCCTCATTTTCTTCCACTTCACCCTATGTCGATGATGAAGAGGGTATGGTTGATCAACCTAATGAGATAGATCTCCAAGTCACGTTGCAATCTTATCTCACTTCTCCACTCAATTCTAATCTTCCATCCTATCTCAATACTCCATTTGGTTCTAATCTCCAATCTTATCTCACTTCTCCATCTAGTTCTAATCATCCATCTTATCTAAATTCTCCATCCGGTTCTAATCCTTCATCTTATCTAAATTCTCCATCTAGTTATAATCTCCCATCTTATCTCACTTCTCCATCAAATTCTAATCTCCCATCTTATCTCACTTATCCATCCATTTCTAATCTTCCATCTTATCGAAATTCTCCATCCAATTCCAATCTTCCATCCTATCTCAATCCTTCATCTAATCTTAATCCACCATCATTTGTCACACAAGATATGACTAGGGGAATGAATTACACAATTCCATTATCATCTATGTCCCCACCCATCCAATTAGTGCCACAAGTGGTCAGTGCTCCATAATATCAATCTCAAGTAACATCACATCCTGTTGTTTCAAAACCACGATCTAGTTATCTACAGGAACCGCCTTCACACATTGTCGTGATGAACGTTAATGAACAAGCATGTGGAACTAGTCACAATCCTTCCCTTCACCTCAATCCTCCACCATCAACTTCCTCTTATCTCAGTCCACCATCCACCGCATCTTGTCGCAATCCACCAGCTTTCCTTCCAACTCCCACATCTATCATTCCTCTCCCACTTCCTAACACCATCAAAAACCTTTCATCCATTAAGATCATCCACCCACAATCCCCATCACCTACTCCTCCTATCATCCAAACTCCTATTGAAGAACCTCTCATCCCCCCATCCACTTCACCTATCCCAATTGATGAATCTCTCATCCTTCCACCCACTCCATCTCTCCCAGCTGAAGAAGCTCTCATCCTTCCATCCACTCCATCTCTCCCAGTTAATGAATCTCCCATCCTTCTGTCCACCCCATCTACCCAAGTCAAGCAAACTCCCATCCTTCCATCCACTCCATCTATCCCAGTTGTAGAACCTCTCATCCCTCCATCTATTCTAGTTGAGGAACTACCCATATTTGCATCCAGTCAATCTATCTCAATTGAAGAATCTCCCATCCTTCCATCTACTCCACCTATCCTAGTTGAAGAACCTCTTAACCTTCCATACAATCCATCCACCCAAGTCATTGAACCTTCCATCATTCCATCCATTCCGTTTGAAGAGTCTACCTACTCACCCCTTGTCGCACCATCCACACATATCCCCTCATGCCAAGATCTTATTACAGAGCATGTTGAAAGAATTATTTATCCAAATCAAGATCCTACCATTCCATCTCTCCCATCTCAAGAACCCTTATCATCCCTTAATCCAAGTCAAGATCCTACCATTCCCTTTCCTTCATCTCAAGATCCCCTACCATTTCCTCTACCAAAGTCAAGACCCTCCTATCACATATGCTCCACCTCTCAATCCTCCATCTCATCCTATCCAAACCATCCCACCACCTCCACTCTATCCCCTTGGTATGCTTACATTCATTTATGGCAGTTCCCTCAGAGCAAAACAACATCTCATATACACCACCCATTCCCCTCCATCTAATAATGGACTCGCATCTTTTTACCTAGAGAACAAGTATCCTACTTTAGAAAAAATGCTCAAAAAAATGAACTATCAAGGAAAAGGCTTAGGCCTACATGATCAAGGTACTCTGGAGCCTATCCATGTCAAAGCACATCCAGTATCTCATGGTCTTGGTTACATATCCCAAGGCATTTCATCCAAAAATATTGGTACAACTAATGCAAAATCCAAGTATGCTTCCAAACACACCATTGCATATCCCCATCATTCCCCCAAATCATTTATCGTCATCCCCCCTCCTCCATCATATAAAGATAAAACAACCATCCATCTTCCCACTTCATCCTCTAAATCCATTTTGGGTCCCTATATCCCAAAATCCACCTTCATATATTCCCAACAACCAAAATCCATTATGGGCCCTTATATCCCAAAATCCCATCCTCCATCTTTTCCTACTTGTCCCTCCATACACAAATCCACTACCTCCATCACCCATCATAAACATCTTGTTGGTATTTTGATGATTATGTTGTGATTGTCACTGATGGACACAAACTTGCTATGAGATCACTTTGTGAATGTATGAATTATGCTCAACCGGTAATTGTTCCAAACCGATATCATGTTGTACTTTAGACTATTGATGTTATGCAGAAAGTGTTTACCGATCTCAAGCGGTATAAAGACCCAAGCGGCATAGAGAGATCAAGCGGTTTAACGATTACACTGATTGAAGAACCCTCAGTAAAGAAGGGAAAGGCAGTGCCTTCATCATCAGCATCGGTTACCACAGCAAGTCCTAAAGTGACCAGGCAGTCACCAACAAAGAAGAAATCGGAAGCGGCACCCGCCAAAGTCTTTGAGAGGAAGCGAAAGACAAAAAGAAATACACCAGACTCAGAGGACACTGTCTCTAAATAACAGCCTAAGAAGACTAGGCAAATGAGGAAAAATACAAAGAATGAACCGGCAACATCGGCACCGGTAAATATTGATATTTCCTCTTACAAATCTTTGACACATTGTCAAAGAACAATTAAGAATATTAGAAGAAAAGTGCTTGGTGATTTGAAAGAGTGATTTGATGATTTTAATGATGATGAAAAGGAAGAAGTTGAACAGGAAGTCATTAATTATTTATGTATTAATGATCGGTGGCCTTTAGAAATTAAGTCTGAGACACCTAATTCTTTATATAATTCTTTAGATAACAAATGGCGCATTGCCATAGAGAAAGAATAGGAAATAAGAGAGGAAGTATTCGCACAATACTTCACTAATGTGCTTAAAACAGAACTATATGAAGTGGTGGAGAGATATAAGGGCCTCTTCTTCATGAGAAGAAGAATGCTCCTATTGTTGGAAGGAAAAGTTTTGGAAGTGGTCAAAGATACCCACTCCCTTGCTCAATTAGCTTTAAGATTGCATCAAGTGGCTGAAGCCAACAAAAAGGCTAATCAAGAACCGGAAATCACTCAACCAGATGAAGTATATGATAGTGAAGGAGAACCAGTCACTACTCAATTGGACCCGATTGATGTTGATGCCTTGAACGGTGAAAATGGTACTTTGGATGCACCAACAGAAATAGAAGGTCGGGAGAAACAGGAGGAAGACAAGAGAAAACAGGTAGAGAAAGAGAAGAAGAAATAGGAGGAAGAAAATAGAAAACAAGTAGAAATGGAAAAGAAGCAAAAGGAAGAAGAGAAAAAAAAGAGGAAGAGGAAAGAAAAGAGGAAGAAAAGAGAAAAGAAGAGGAGAATAAGAAACAAGAAGAACAGAAGAAGAAGAAGGAAGCGGAACAGGAAAAGGAGAAGAAAAAGGAAGAGGAGAAGAAAAAGGAAGAGGAGAAGAGAAAGGAAGAGGAGAAGAGAAAGGAGCAAGAGAAGAAGAAGCAGGAAGAGGAGGAGAAGAAGAAGGATGAAGATGAAGAGAAGTGGAAAGAAGAGGAGAAAAAGAAGGCAGAAGAGGACAAGAAAAGAACTAAAGAGAAAGAGGGAGTGACATAGAGCACTCAGATGGAGACCCCAAAGGCAACCGGTAGTCAAGCCAAACCGGCTGACATTACCAGTCCCATTGACCTCCAGTCTGCAAATGAATCAGAGTTGCTGTAGAGAATTAAGGTTGCCCAAGAATGCCTGGAAGTAATAAGGAGGAAGAAAGAGCAAGATGTGATCCAAGCTGCGGTGGACACTCTTACTGGTTTGAGACCCGGTACCGACCTCCCCAGTACCGATTCCTCTCTTGCACAATTAAAGCTCCTATGCACAATTGTAGAAGACTAGGTGCAAAGCCTGGAAGAGGTTATAGAAGCAAATGCCAAGAAGGAGCATCAAAAGGCACTGGACACTTCCTTGGTGAAAAAGTTAACAGAGCTCCGGTCTTATCTACAAAAGGCACAAAAGGACATTAGAGATGCAATGGATGAGGGAAAATTATTGCTAAGTAAGATATGTCAACCTCATTTATTCTGTGATGATGTGCTTGCTCAGAAAGCCAAACTGCAATCTGATATGTAGTCATTTATAAGCACCTTCAAGATGCCATATGATTCCTTCTCCACATATGGACAAACTGCTCACTGGTTTCAACTCCAGTCTACAAGAATAGAGGCAAAGATAAGAAACCAGACACATAATTTGTGGGAACTTCAATTGGTCCTACTGCCAAGACTGCAAATTCTTCAGAAACGCTATCTAAATCTAGATGCCCTAATGGTCACTCAAGAGATGAGTACCTTGGATGCCATGGAAGAGCAGGTCTATCAAATGCAAACGGAGAATGAGGTTGCTACCTCATTGCTTGAATCATGGTCTTTATCCATGAAGACATTTATGCAGGACTTTAAATCAGCTTTTGACAAGTTTCACTCTTTATTGTCATAAACTCTTTAAATCAGTTTTTAATGCTAATGGAACAGGGGTTATTCAACTGTACTTTGTCATTGTTGCCAAAGGGGGAGTAGTATTATGTTTTTTAAAAAATTTGATGGGGAGTAGTATTCTATATTTTGATGCATGCTATGTATACTTTCATTTTTATCTCAGTAAGGAAGTAGTATACATTGTATTTTCTGCAAAAGGGATAGTGTATATGCTTAGGGGGAGTAATTTTGATTATGGCATAATTTTGTTGTAAAACACTTAGATGTCAATTTTTTTTTCCTAAGTGTTGCCATCAATGTCAAAGGGGGAGATTGTTGGCATTTTGATGATTATGTTGTGATTGTCATTGATGGACACACACTTGCTATGAGATCACTTTGTGAATGTATGAATTATGCTCAACTGGTAATTGTTCCAAACTGGTATCATGTTGTACTTTAGACTATTGATGTTATGCAGAAAGTGTTTACTGATCTCAAGCAGTATAAAGACCCAAGCGGCATAGAGAGATCAAGTGGTTTAAGGATCTCAAGTGGAGCGGAGCAAAGGAGCCAGAAGTGGTAGTTATCTTTTTCCCAATCTTCAATTTTTGTCAACCAAAAATCTATTTGAACTGGTATTACTCTGAGTTACCAACCGATAACCGGAAAAGTTGTATAAACCGGTAATACTCTATGATGAGTTACCAACCGATATATTTTTGTGATGAGTTACCATCCACCAACACTTTGACGGTGATTTTGTGTCGTGTTACCAAATGTGTCTAGATACAATGAACCTAGGAACTTGCAAAGTAATCCTATTGGACCGACATGAAATCAAATTCTTTTTAAGGACATCATGTCTAGGGTTTTGTATGTGTATGTATGAGTGTAGCTGTTAGGTTTTGGTGGTCATTGAAGCTCTTGTATGTGCGATCTTAACTAAGAAGATCAAGTCTATGTACTGCAACAGAGTGTGGATTTATTGAAGACTGAAGTAATGTTGAAGAGCATTAGCTATGAGCTACAATGGATCTAATCAAGTAGACTGTACCATTTGCTAGATCATTCACTTGTTGATTACTCACTTCTTTGACAAGTCAAAAACCCGGGCCCAGAAAAGCCTTTGTAAATCCTCTAACAAGGTGGTTCACACCTGTCGATCTGAAATCCTCTCACAAGGTAGTCTTTAATCTGACTTATCTCCTAACAAAGATTGAGATTCCTAACAGGATCTGTTCTGATAAAGAACATTGTATGACCTTAACCGATCTAGTTACTATTCTGCAAATAGTTACTTGTGAGTTTCATCTCACCATGGTTTTTCCCATTTGGGTTTCCATGTCAAAATCTCTTGTGTTATGGTGATTGTGCTTCTATGGGTGAATGCCTTATTTTCTATTTGGTTTGCATGTGTGTTAACTGGTTTGTTTGCTAAACTATTTTACCGGTTTACTACTAGACTGTTAAAGTGTTTAAGTACAGTATTTTTTGGTATACTAATTCACCCCCCCCCCCCCCTCTTAGTATTCATCACATCCTATTCCTTTCACTCCCAATCAAGATCAACAAAGGCACATATCACCTCATTCCATCCAACATCCTTCATTTTATCTATATTTCCTCCATCTCCTACACCTTCACACGCTCCTTCCAAGGCTGCTAGCATAAATTTAGATGCCAAATCAAAAATGAATAAAGCTAAACATCCACATCAATATAAAGATAATCATGTCTGCTCAAAAAGACATGTTCTAATAGTGCAAAAGTTAATAAAAAAATGCAATGAATCCCAAAGGACACAAAGGCCCACTAAAGCAAAAGCAAAAACAATGTGGATTCCAAAACAAAAAGTAGCAAAGATGATGCAGGAGCATCCCCGGATCACAACAATCTTGCATCAACCAAAAACATTTCCTTTCTATTTTGTTTGCAATTTCATTTTTCTTTCTGTGTGTCCTAGTTTTGGCTCATCGGATCCTGTGGAGTTGGATTCTACTTGAAGACTTGATCATCTTTCTTTCTTCCAAACCGCATCTCATTTGGATCACTTTTTGGTAAGATATTGCTACTAGTTTCCATGATAGTTTCTTATTACCAATTGTTCCTTTGTTATCGATTGCTTGAGACCTATTCTGGTGATCTACTAGAACCCATTCCAAAGATTGTGGAGCCTTGGATGTTGATCTCAATGTTACTTGGCATGTGGCCGACCTTCTACGTTTCATCCTTTGGATTTTCTGGAGGAATCTCTTAGCGGAGGTCGGCCTTGTTCATTTTGCATGTTAGGTCTTGTTCTTGAGGTTTTGATCTTTTTGGACCGACTGGATCCTTTAGATCGATATATATATTTGTAATCATGCTTTAGAATTCAATCAATTCAAGATTAATTAGAATCAATCAGAGATAGATTGTGCCTACAAGATAGATCTTTTGATTCAAGGTCCCAGTGTGACCTATTCTACCAGGCTTGTGTGTCAGAATATTGTAACCCAATTGTTACCGGTTGGATGTAATCATATTTCATGCAATAAAACTATTTGTTCTGCATTGCCTCCATCATGTCTATGTGTTTCCATTGTGTTTACTCTTGCTAACTAGTTTGGACTAATCCCCTTGGGGTCCCTCTTCACCGGTGATTCCTTCAAGTGGTATTAGAGCAAAGTTTCATTCTAGAGGTTGCGTGTCTTGAATTTTTGTTGTAGGGTGGCAGGATTGTGGATCTAACCTACAATTGAGAAGACTAGCATGAATCAATGGCGCGAAGAGGAACTAGGAATGGTGGAGCACATGGGAATGTAGACCCTTCTATGATGGAGATGTTGTGAGGAATAGCAGCCCGGTTAGAAGCCATGGAGACAGCCCAGAGAAGAGCCCAACATATTGAGTATGTGAGTGAAGATTTAGGAGAAGAAGCCCTGATAGAACAAGTGAACCTACCGATAGTTGATCCAGATGAAGAAATGTTTTTAAGGGTTTTGAGTAGGGAGAACACTAAACCTTATTTTACCCCACCTGAATATGATGGGAAGTTAGATTCAAATAAATTGATTGATTGGATCTCAGAGATGGAGAAGTATGTTGATTTTGAAAACACTGCAGAAGAGAGGAAGGTGAAATATGTATGTACCTGGTTGAAAGGTCATGCATCTCTTTGGTGGGAGCACTTGCAAGTTGATAGGCAAAGAAGAGGTAAAGAAAAGATTAAGACATGGGATAGGATAATTGCTAAGTTGAAATCAAAGTTTGTCCCGATGAATTATCAAGTGGATTTGTTCCAAAAGTTGCAGAATCTGAGACAGAAGGAATCTAATGTGAAGGAGTACATTGAAGAATTTTACAAGTTGAACATCAAACTCGGACATGTTGATGATGAAGTTGAACAAATTGCAATATATTTTAATGGATTGTGTATCTTTAATCTAGATGAACTCAGTCTGATCAAATTGCAGAGTGTTTAAGAGGCTTACCAGTATGCACTAAACGCTGAAGAGAAATTGAACAAAAGACATGAGTAGAGACAGAGAGGTAGAGGTGGAAGGTTTATCGGAGGAAGATTTCAAGGAGGAAGAGGAACTAGCACATATCAGATTAAGGACAAGGAAGTGAGCAAGGAAGGTAATTCATACCAGAAGGATGATAGAAATTTCTACTACAGGAGAGAACCGGATGGTTACTGGAATGAGAACTTTGGAAGACAAGAAAAGAGGACATTTAGAGGAACCTACTTTAAGTGCGGAGGAGAAGCACACCGTGCATTTGAATGTAAGAAGACAGAGGCTACCAGAAGAGCAGCACTGGTGGAAGAAAACCCCACTGAATCAGATAATAAACTAGAAGATGGAGAACTGTTGATGATGAGGAGAGCTTTGTGTCATACCGGAGGAGATGAAGAACCCTTGCATTGGAAGAACCTGTTCAAGAGTAGATGTAAGGTATCTGGTAAGTGTTGTAAAGTTGTTATTGATAGTGGTAGTTAAGATAATCTTGTTTCAGAAGAGACAGTGAATAAGTTCAAATTGGCGAGATTGAAACACCCTAAGCCTTATCAGATAGCATGAATTCGGGATGAACATAAGTTGTTAGTAAGTGAACAGTGTTTGGTAAAATTGAAAATTGCGAATTATCATAATGAAGTTTTGTGTGATATTATGCCTATGGATATTTGTCATCTCTTATTGGGAAGACCTTGGCAGTTTTATAGATAGGCAATACATGATGGGAAGAAGAATACATACACTATTGTGGCCAATGGGATGAAGCAAACCTTGTAATCTTTGGAGGAACCTTTGAAGAATTAAGTTTGTATGAATATCAGAATCTATTTAGTAGATGGAAGGAAATTCATAGATGGACTGACACATGAGAATGTGTGTTTTGCCTTAATTCCTAAGAGGACTGAGAGACCAGAACCGGAAGGAGAACACCTGGTAGAGATAAGAGATTTGCTGATAGAATATTAGGACATCATTTCAGATAATGTACCTGATGGGTTGCCACTTGTTAGAAGTATTAGTCATTGCATGGACTTGGTTCCCGAAGCTATTTTTCCTAACAAACTGACACACCGATTGACACCAGCAGAGAATGAAGAACTGAATAGACAAGTGCATGAGCTATTGAAGAAAGGTTTGATTAGGGAAAGTCTGAGCCCTTGTGTAGTACCAATAGTATTAGCACCTAAGAAGAATGGAGAATGGGGGATGTGTCCCAATTCAAGAGAAATAATGGACTGTCTGAGTGGAACAAAATCCTTTTACAAAGATAGATTTGAAGATTGGATGTCATCATATCAAGATCAGAGAAGGTGATGAGTGGAAGAGAGCATTTAAGACAAATGAAGGACTATATGAATGGTTGGTGATGCATTTTGGATTGACTAATGCACCGAATACTTTTATGAGGCTGATGAATGAGTTAAGACAAGTTTTACAGAGATTGAGAGAAGAAATGTTGTTAATCAATATCAAGAAGTGTAATTTCATGAAGGATGAGTTATTCTATTTGGTCTTTGTGATATATAAGGATGGTTTGAAGATGGACCCTAAGAAAGTGAAAGCCATTGTTGAGTAGCCTATACCGGAAAGCATTGGAGAGGTAAGATCATTATATGGATTGGCTAGTTTTTACTGGAAGTTTATTAGAAATATCAGTTCAGTTTGTAACCCTATGACTGAGACCATGAGGGGACATCAGAAGGAATTCAAGTGGACCACCGGAGCAAACAAAAGTTTTGAATTGTTGAAACTGAAAGTGACTGAGTAGCTTGTGTTGGCTTTACCAAATTTTAATAAGGTATTTCAAGTGGATTGTCATGCAAGTGGAATAGCAATAGGAGCAATTTTGAGACAAGAAGGGAGAGTAGTAGCATATTTCAGTGTCAAATTGAATGATGCCCAGAAGAGATATTTAGTGTATGATTAGGAATTTTACGCCATAGTTCAACCCTTGAAGAAATGGAGACATTACTTGTTGCCTAAGGAGTTTGTATTGTATACAGATCATCAAGCTTTGTAGTATTTGAACACTCAAAGTAAGTTGAATTAGAGACATATGAGATGGGTAGAATTATTGCATAGTTAAACCTTTGTGTTGAAGAATAGAAGTGGGAAATATAACAAATTTGCTCATGCATTGAGTAGGAGAAGGAATTTGTTGACAGAGATGAGAGTGACAGTATTAGGTTTTGAAGATTTGAAGACCTTGTATGATGAAGACCCGGATTTTGTAGAACCTTGGAAAGCATGTAGAGAACCGATTATGGTTGATAGAAGAAAATGGTTGGATTATTTCATTCAGGATGGGATGTTATTCAAGGGAGTTCAGTTACACATACATAAGAGTTCCATGAGAGAGAACCTGATAAAAGAGAAGAATAGTGGAGTTTTAGTTGGGCATTTTGACATTGATAAACAATTGCCTCAGTGAGTGAGTAGTACTTTAGGCCCCAGACTCATAAGGATGTTAAGAGATATGTGCAGAGTTGTAGATTTTGTCAAGTTGCAAAAGGTAGTAGTCAGAATGTGGGATTGTATAAACCTTTGACAGTCCTGGTAAGACCTTGGGAGGATATAAGCATAGATTTTGTACTTGGATTGCCTAAGACACCAAGAGGGAATGATTCTATATTTGTGGTAGTGGATAGATTTTCAAAGATGACTCATTTCATAGCTTGTAAGAAAACATAAGATGCATTGCATGTAGCAAACCTATTTTTCAAGGAAGTGGTGAGATTACATGGATTACCTAAGAGCATAGTTTCAGACAGATATACTAAGTTGTTGGCTATTTTTGGAGAATACTTTGGAAGAAGATGAAGACAGATTTGAAGTTCGGTTCTACTTTTCATCCACAAACTGGTGGACAGATAGAATTAGTTAAACGAAGTTTGGGAGACTTGTTGAGATGTTTAGTGGGAGATAAAACTGGAAGTTGGGATTTGATCCTTGCACAAGCAGAGTGTGCCTATAACAATTCAGTAAATAGAAGTACCAGAAAAACACTTTTTAAGATTGTTATCAGAGTGCATCCTAGAGGAATAGCCAAATTGAGAGACATTAGCAATGAAGGCTGGAAGAGTTCAGAAGCAGAATAATTTAAAGATCACATGGCAGCATTGCATATTCAGGTTAAACAACATTTGGAGGACATGAATAGAAAATATAAGGAGAAGGCATATGAGAAGAGGACACATAAGGAATTTGAAGTTGGCGACGAAGTGATGGTATACTTGAGAAAAGAGAGATTCCCAGTTGGAACTTATAATAAGTTGCAGATGAAGAAGTTTAGACCCTATAAGATCTTGAGGAAATTTCATTCTAGAAATGTATATGAAGTAGGGATACAGGATAGTCTAAGTATTTCACCTATATTCAATATTGCAGATATTCATGAGTACAATGAACCAAAATTTTGTGAGGATAATGTTGTAGAATTGGAGAAATAATTGCCCCAGAAGGAACCAGATCAGATTGAAGAAATTTTGGACAGTAGGATTGGGCGTAGTACCCAGAACAGTCAATACAAAGAATATCTTCTGAAGTGGAAGAACAAACCAATCAAAGATTCATCTTGGATTTCTCAAGTAGAGGTAGACAGCCTGGGTTTCCCTCTGACTCCAGCAAAGTGAGAGGCTCACTTTTTCATTAACCTCGGATGTCTGATGCAGGAACATCCGCGATTCATAGCAATCTTGCATCAACCAAAAACATTTCCTTTTTGTTTTATTTGTAGTTTAAGTTTTCTTTCTGTGTGTCCTGATTTTGGATCACCAGATCCTGTGGAGTTAGATTCTACTTGAAGACTAGATCATCTTTCTTTCTTCCAAACCACATCTCATTTGTATCACTTTTCGGCAAGATATCGCTACCGGTTTCCATGACAGTTTCTTGTTACCAGTTGTTCCTTTGTTACCGGTTGCCTGGGACCTATTCTGGTGATCTGCCAGAACCCATTTTGAAGCTTGTGAAGCCTTGGATGTTGATCTCAGTGTTTCTTGGCATGTAGTCAACCTTCTACATTTCATCCTTTGGATTTTCCATAGGAATCTCTTGGCGGAGGCCAACCTTGTTCATTTTGCACATTAGGTCTTGTTCTTCAGGTTTTGATCCTTTTGGGTCGAATGGATCCTTTGGATCGATATATATATTTATAATCATTCTTTATAATGCAATCAATTCAAGATCAATTAGAATTAATTAGAGATATAATGTGCCAAGAAGATAGATCTTTCGATTCAAGGTCCCGGTGTGACCTATTCTACCAGGCATGTGTGCCAGTATATTGTAACCCGGTTGTTACCGGTTGGATGTAATCAAATGTCATGCCATAAAACTATATGTTATGCATTGCCTCCATCATGTCTGTGTGTTTCCGTTGTGTTTACTCTTGCTGACCGGTTTGGATTGATCTCCTTGAGGTCACTCCTCACCGATGACTACTTCAAAAGCAAACAAAAGTAGTGCATCTAAAAGAAAAACTTGCAATGGCATCCAAAATTGTTAGTCTACTAGCTAAACATTCTCCCCCTCCATCTCCTAAATCTATTTTGGGTCCCTGTGTCCCAAAGCTACCTATCACAATTCCTCCATCATATCCACATGCTACATCCATCCCCCTCCACTTATCTCACATCCTCTACAACATGTGCCAATGTTGGTCCTGACAACATCCCCCCATCACGCTTACTTTCCATCATTCCATTCAAATAGTTTCCATCACCATCTCCCTTACATTCACCATCAAAACCATCTAATCCAAGCCTTTGCATAAATCCACTCATTCCTAATAACGTACCAATTGTATACACCTAAAAATGGTCTGAAGATAATTAATTAAATAAGCAATTATTTAATTAATCCTCCTTCCCAATTTAATTAAATTCACTAAGAAATATGATTAAATTTCCCCTTTCATCTACTTATTAATAAATCTAAGGATTTATTAAATAGGTTCATTTCACCCCTTTAATTAATTAATTCCCTCATCCAAAATCATTTCTTCTAATCCCCTAATTAATTAAAACAAATCAATTATGAGTAGTTGAGATTAATTAGCATTTTCATATTATTCAAATTTTTAAATTCAAATTCTCCTAACTTCTACCACTGCTAAACCTAACCATTCCTAAACCTAACCCATTCTACCTACCACCATGTCCCCTTTCATCCAACATCTTCTAGAACCTTTGTGACACTTGTCACTAAGTGTTCCCTTTCATCTAACCCCTTCTAGAAGCCTCTTGACACTTGTCACCATAGAGATGACAGATGTTCCCTTTAATCCAACCCCCTTTGCCATCCTCCTCCAATTTAACCATTGATATCTTCATATCAATCTTGACCATTGATTCTTGCCACCTCACCCCTAGCCTTGGGAAATCCTATAAATAGACCTCATTTTGGAGCAATATTAGTCCCAATATCATGTCCAAATTTCATATCATTCTTGCATATCATTTGATTCATATCATTCTCATCTTATGCATTGTTATTATAGGCATCTAGCTTATACTTTATCAGTTTTAGCAATGTTATCAAGCTTAATCTTAGCTTAATTGCATCTTAATCTTAGTTCATTTTCTAGAATCATCATGAAATTCATATAGCTTAATCATGATATTCTTGATAGATCATGCATTTTCTTCATTCAAATCCTCCATCTAAGTGTAGTCAAGTCACTAGAATTTGCATACTAAGATCTGAGAGCATTTTTCATACTCGCATTTACTAGGAGGCAATAAGTCAATTAGCTATGGTTTTGTCTTTCTTTGATTTAAATCTTCTAACCATGATTGTAATGATTTATTTAGTGCATTGTGTTTGCAAGTACAGGTACACTTCACAGAGCACGACACCAATATCTAGTGATCATTCCAAATGGGCTCCTACTACCTTAATATGGAACTTGGTGCTTGAGTCCTCCATCCATCTCCCTTATCACCTATCCTCCAAATCCATTTATCCTCATCCATCACTCTTATCACCTATCCTACAAATCCATTTATCCTCATCCATCTCCCTTATCACCTATCCTCCAAATTCATTTTTCCTCATCCAACTCTATCATGAATTTCCTCCCAAAAATAATTTAAAAATAAAAATATCAAAAAATCAAAAAATTCAAAAAGAGAGAGAGAGAAAGAGAGAAAGACAGAGAGACAGAGAGACAGAGAGAGAGAAAAAAAATTCATCCAGTGGTGAAAACTTGGCAAACAGATGCCTTGGACAAGCACAATGATGAAAACCTAGCAAACAAGCGTCATGCGTAATTCTCCTCATCCTTTCTCTCCCCACGCTTGGGGGAAAAGTTCTTCTACCCATCTAGTCATTTCCTCCTCCATCTCCATCTACCTACCACATCCATCATATCCTATCGGGTTCACTTCCTCCATGCTCCTTAGATCTTGAAAAAAAAAGGCCACTATGTATGCATGCTTTAGACACCTCTTGGCCTCCATGTGTTGAAATATGGCGACTGATCAGCAAAGTACTGTACACTCAGCACATATCCTCACCGGGGTCTGGGGCCGAGCTGGGCCGGGCCCCAGGCAGGGGTTCGGGGGCGGCAGCCCCCGAGAAAAAAAAAATTTTTCCGTTTTTTTCGTTGATGAAAACCGACATTGTAATAAAACCCTAAAAAAGGCTGACTTTGTTTGTTGCCCTAAAAATGCATGTTATAAGCGGCTGGGATGCTTAAGGCATTGTAAGGTTGATGTACTATTTTTGCTGGATAATAAGAAAGATTGGATGACTGTGTATGGTGGACGTAACCCATTCTGGGTGAACCACGTTAAATCTCTGTGTTATCTTTGTCCTATTTTATTTCTTTATCTTTTGTATTTAAATCTGCATATAATTGTTAGTTCATATTTGCTTCGGATCTGCTTGAAACCCTAACAATTGGTATCAGAGCGAGGTTTTCTGTAAATTGGCAGGACTTTCAGATTTGAGTGGGAGCAATGGAGGATTCCAAATTCAAGGTCGAAAAGTTTAACGGCCAGAATTATCAGTTATGGAAAATGCAGATGGAGGATTACCTATATCAAAAGGATTTGTGGTGGCCATTGGAAGGAAAGGCAAAGAAACCGACCACAATATCAGATGAAGAGTGGGACATTTTAGATAGAAAGGCACTGGGATCCATTCGATTGTGTCTTGCGTCGTCTGTAGCATTCAATATAATAGAAGCAAAAATGATTGTAGATTTGATGGCAACATTGGCTAAGTTGTATGAGAAACCCTTGGCTTTGAATAAGGTATTTCTTATGAAGCGTTTGTTTAATTTGAAAATGAGTGAGGGAGGATCTGTAGTGGAGCACTTAAATGAATTTAATACAATTACCAGTCAATTGTCTTCAGTAAAAATTACCTTTGCAGAAGAGGTTAGGGCTCTCTTGATTTTATGTTCTTTGCCAGAAAGCTGGAATAGCTTGGTTATGGTTGTAAGTAACTCTATCTCTGGTAAAAATACTTTGGTATTTGATGATATTGTTGGTGTTATCCTAAGCGAGGAAATGCGAAGGAAAAGCACAAGTGAGACTCCAACATCATCGAGTAGTGTTTTGAATGTGGAGAACAGAGGAAAATCAAAGGAAAGAGGAAAAGGCCCTGGGAATGAGAAGTCACGAGGGAAGTCAAAGAAAGGACGCTCTCAATCTAGAGGAAAGAAAGATTGCTAGTACTGCGGAAAGCCTGGTCATCTAAAGAAAGACTGTTGGTCTCAGAAAAACAAAGAAGGAGACAAAAATGAAAATGACAGCAAGGAAGCTAATATTGCAAGTAATACTTTACAAGATGCTTTAATCTTATGTTTGGATAATGTTAATGATTCCTGGGTAATAGATTCTGGGGCTTCATTTCATGCTACACCCCATAGAAAATATTTTCTAGATTATGTTCAAGGTGATTTTGGACAGGTATATTTGGGTGATGATGAGCCCTGTCAAATTATTGGAAAAGGAAAGATAAAGATCAAGTTGCAGAATGGTAATGACTGGTTTCTGCAGGAGGTAAGACATGTTCCTAATTTAAGAAGAAATTTAATTTCTGCAGGGCAACTAGGTAGTGAAGGTTGCATAGTTACCTTCTCAAACAGTATGTGGAAGGTCACTAAAGGATCATTAGTAGTAGCTAAAGGTGTGAAGGTAGGCACATTATATCTGTGTACTGGTAACACTTACTCTACCTTAGCTGCTACAGATAAAGTTACTGCAGGGACAACAACAATAAATGTTGCAAGAACAGATTCGATAATGTGGCACCATAGGCTTGGGCACATGAGTGAGAAAGGGATGAAAATCCTTCACTCCAAAAATCTATTGCCAAGACTAAAGAAGATTGATTTAGAGTTCTGTGAAAACTGTGTTTATGGTAAACAGAAAAGAGTCAGATTTCTCAAGGTTGGGAAAGAGAAGAAGAGTGAGAAGTTAGAGCTTGTACATTCAGATGTATGGGGACCGGCTCAGGTATCATCTCTTGGTGGCTCTTGTTATTATGTTATTTTTATTGATGACTCAACCAGAAAAACATGGGTATATTTCCTAAAACAAAAATCAGATGTTTTTGAAACTTTTAAGAAATGGAAAGCTTTGGTTGAGAATGAGATAGGAAAAAAGTTGAAGTGTCTCAGATCGAATAATGGAGGTGAGTATTGCAGCAAAGCATTTGAAGATTACTGTTCCTTAAATGGGATTCGAAAGCAGAAGACAGTTCCAGGAACTCCACAGGAAAATGGTGTGTCAGAGAGAATGAATAGGACCATCATGGAACGTGCGAGGAGCATGAGATTGCATGTTGGATTGCCCTTCCATTTTTGGGCAGATGTTGTACATACTGCTGTCTATTTGATAAATAGAGGACCTTCAACCCCTTTGGATGGTGGTATTCCAGAGGAGGCATGGACTGGTAAAAAGGTAAATTATTCTTTTCTAAAAACTTTTGGTTGCGAATCTTTTGTCCATGTTGATAAAGAAAACAGAACCAAGCTTCATGCTAAATTTCAGAAATGTACCTTCATTGGATATGGGATAGATGAATATGGCTATCGGTTATGGGATTTTGAAAATAAGAAAATAATTAGAAGTAGAGATGTTATATTCAATGAGAAGGTTATGTATAAAGAACAGATGCAGGAAAAGAAGCATGAACAGGACAAACAAGAATATGTGGTGTTGGATGAGATTCCTGAAAATGAAATGCCACAGGTACCTGATGCTCAGCAACAACAGATTGTACCACAAACTCCTGCAAGTGTTAGACGTTCTATGAGGACAAGTAGACCCCCTGAAATATTTTCTCCTTCTTTGTATTCTATTTTATTAACGGATTCTGGTGAACCAGAAGAATATGAAGAAGCAATGCAGGTGGATGCCAAACAACAGTGGCAACTAGGCATGAAAGAGGAGATGGACTCCTTGATGAAAAATAAGACTTGGGACTTAGTCCCTTTACCTGCAGAAAAAAGAGCCTTGCCTAACAAATGGGTTTATCGGCTGAAAGAGGAGGAAGGAGGTCAGAAAAGATATAAGGCCAGACTTGTGGTAAAAGGTTTTACACAGAAAAAGGGTATAGATTATGATGAAATATTTTCTCCAGTTGTAAAAATGACTTCAATTAGAACTGTACTTAGTCTTGTGGCTGTAGATGATTTACATCTTGAACAATTAGATGTCAAAACAACTTTTCTCCATGGAGATTTGGAGGAGGAAATTTACATGTTGCAACCACAGGGATATGAGGTCAAAGGTAAGGAGAACATGGTGTGCAGGTTGAAGAAAAGTCTGTATGGCCTAAAGTAAGCACCCCAACAATGGTATTTAAAATTTGATAGTTTCATTGTTGAACACGGTTATCATAGATGTCATTTTGATCATTGTGTATATTTTAAGAGATTTGATAATGGCAGTTATATTATCCTGTTGCTTTATGTTGATGACATGCTTGTTGTTGGGTCTAACATGCAACATATAAATGATCTTAAATAGAAATTAGCCAAGTCATTTGCTATGAAGGATTTGGGTGCAGCTAAGCAAATTCTCGATATGAGGATTACACGGGACAAGAAAAATAGAACCTTGAATTTGTCCCAAAGTGAGTATATAAAGAAGGTGTTGAAAAGATTTAACATGCAGGATGCAAAAGCAGTTAGTACACCTTTGGCTAGTCATTTCAAATTGACTAAGGAGATGTGCCCAAAGGCACAGGAAGAGGTTAATAAAATGTCTAACATCCCGTATTCATCAGCTGTTGGCAGTCTGATGTATGCAATGGTATGCACAAGGCCAGATATTGCACATGCAGTGGGAGTTGTGAGCAGGTTTATGAGTAATCCGGGTATGGAACATTGGAATGCTGTGAAATGGATTCTTCTATATTTGAAAGGAACTACTACAAAGGCATTATGTTTCAAAGGATCTACTGTTGCTGTAAGTGGATTTGTTGACTCTAATCTGGCAGGTGATATTGATTCACGGAGGAGTACTACAGGGTATGTTTTTACTATAGGGGGAACTGCAGTCAGTTGGATTTCTAGGTTGCAAAAGGTTGTTGCACTTTCAACCACTGAAGCTGAGTATGTTGCTGCTACAGAAGCCAGCAAAGAGATGATTTGGTTGCAATGTTTTCTGAAGGAATTGGGTCAGACACAAGAGGATAGCCCATTGTATACTGATAGCCAGAGTGCCATTCATCTTGCAAAGAACTCTGCTTTTCATTCAAGGACAAAGCACATTCAGCTCAGGTACCACTTCATCCGGACTATTTTGGAGGAGGGTCAGTTACGACTTGAGAAGATTCACACAAGTGAGAATCCTGTTGATATGTTCACAAAGGCAGTTCCACAGGAGAAGCTGATTTCTTCATCAGTTTCTGTTGGTCTTCTTGATTGATAATTGTGGAATTTATACCAGTCAAGTCCTAGTGTTTTATCCAGCAGATGTTGCATGTACAGTGGTATCGTGTAGTTTCAGTCTCCAAGTGGGAGATTGTTCGGTGTGGAGCCAGATCAGTCTCCAAGTGGGAGATTGTTGAAATATGGCGACTGATCAGCAAAGTACTGTACACTCAACACGTATCCTCACCGGGGTCCAAGGCCGGGTCGGGCCCTAGGCAGGGGTTCGGGGGCGGCAGCCCTCGAGAAAAGCGGGGGTTCGGGGGCGGCAGCCCCCGAGAAAAAAAAATTTTACCGTTTTTTTCGTTGATGAAAACTGACATTGTAATAAAACCCTAAAAAAGGCCGACTTTGTTTGTTGCCCTAAAAACACATGTTATAAGCGGCTGGGATGCTTAAGGCATTGTAAGGTTGATGTACTGTTTTTGCTGGATAATAAGAAAGATTAGACGACTGTGTATGGTGGACGTAACCCATTCTGGGTGAACCACGTTAAATCTCTGTGTTATCTTTGTCCTATTTTATTTCTTTATCTTTTGTATTTAAATCTGCATATAATTGTTTGTTCATATTTGCTTCGGATCTGCTTGAAACCCTAACACCATGTCCTTGATAGTTCTGATACTTAATGTAATTATAGATCCAATAGACAATAAGATGAGAGGGGGGGGCGAATCATACAAACTCAATCTTCCATAAAAACATCAAATTCAACCTCGATAACATATATTTTAGTAATATAACCAAAAACTACTAAACATGCAAACTCAAAAGCATATAAACATCATAAACCTCAAAACACTAGATTTAATGTGGAAACCCAAATAGGGAAAAACCACTGTGGGATTTCGGACCCACTAAGAAATATACTCTTCTAGAGTATGCTTGGTTAAAAGCAAATCCTGTTAAAGATTACAAACACATTGCTAGATGTGACCCGGTTAAGGGATTTCCCTCAGATCTTTTAGGATCTTCACCTTGTTAGAAGTGACCTTGTTAAAGGATTTCAAACACGCAATCAGAATGTCACCTTACTAGAGGGTTTTACAAATAAGACTATTAAGTCCACTCGGTTAAGAGATTTTCTATCACTTTCACAAAATAATAGTAATAAAAATCAATCTGCAACTTCACATCTAAAAT
Organism: Cryptomeria japonica; assembly: GCF_030272615.1. NCBI lineage: Eukaryota > Viridiplantae > Streptophyta > Pinopsida > Cupressales > Cupressaceae > Cryptomeria > Cryptomeria japonica. Next base: position 336,614,380 of record NC_081405.1, on the reverse strand, counting down.
GCTAAAGCAAATTCTTATTTGCTCAATACAATCTAGACATAGAACTAATCTTGTCCATCTATTAAGCTTCTATACTCTGTTATTCAAATAGGTCTTCAAGCTTCTGTGCTCAGTAATCACTATGTAGCATCCCTATGCATACATTTACCCGCATACATTGTTTATCAATAGTTCCCTATTTATAAACAATTCGCCAACCGCTTAATCTCCTTGATCACATTTCCCATGATCAATCATAGCCATCAGATCTTCAAACTTTGACCAAGTTCAATGTATCCTTCAATCTGAAAATGTTTTACCCTACCTTGGAACTTGCATACATTTGTTGGAACTTGTGCTAGGTTATTGCGGTTCAATCTGAGTTGTAGATCTTCATGCCGATTTTCCTTTGCCATAGATTCATTAACAACCTTCATGCATGACATACCAATCATTTAATCAGTTCCAGCTCATCAGCTTCCTTCATTAAATAATGCATGTAACCATTTAATGTATTCTATTACAGCTCGGTTACAACTCGGTAACAACTCAGTAAATACTAAACTTCACTCGGTAGACATTCTGCCTTCATTAACCAATAGCGATAACCTTAGGGTTTACCGACTAGGTTCCTTAGGGTTTACCGACTAGGTTCTTTGCTCGGTAACATAGTATAGTATTAACCTTACAATTTACAACATATGTTTGATGTTAAAACAATCTAAACATCATGATCTCATCATTGTCTGACTCGGTAATAGTTGCCCATTGAATACCTTATTCATCCCCTTATTCATCATATTCTTTCTGTGTCTTTTACCGACATCTTTATACTCTTCAAATCATACTCCTCAAGATATGGCAACATCATACTGAATTAGAAAATCAATTTCCTGACATCAATGACAAAATAATAATATTAAGACAGTAAACATCCTTAATCAATTATATCCATAATCATCAACAACCTTCTCAATATCCTTATTGAAATGCCAACAATCTCCCATTGTCTGTTATAATGCCAAATGCCAACAATCTCCCATTGTCTGTTATAATGCCAAATGCCAACAATCTCCCATTATCTGTTATAATGCCAAATGCCAACAATCTCCCCCTTTGGCATTGATGGCAAAACCAATTGATTTGACCTTAAAAAGATTCAGATTGTTGAGATTCTGAAATGCTGAAATGCTCTCTTGTTGTTATCAAAATTCTCCCCCATACATTAGACTTCTCCTCTTTTCTCCAGTCTTCTCCCTCTTTTTCCTTCAATCTTCTTCAGTCTTCTCCCCCTTTGACAATAATGCCAAAAAGTAAAGAACTAAAACATAATTTCTTCCTGTATGTAGTGAATTCCTGCTGTAATATGTCAACTTAGTCTCAGTCAGAGAATTTGTCTTCAATTCTTGTTCCATGTATTGTATCCTGCATTATTTCCTGTACACCTTTAGAAAACATCCTAAAGTGTGTAAGTCAGCATCAACTCCTAAAAGATATTCAATAGAATCATCAAATTGATGCTTTCACCGAACTCGGACAGTGAATAGAAGATAGGGGTAGGACCCCTAACTTACTTCTGAGATATTCAAAAATGTCCCTTGGCAGTGGCTTGGTGAAGATATCTGCATATTGTTCCTTTGTGCTAATATACTCCAACACCACTTTCTTCTCTTGATCTTCTTCTCTAAGATAATGATATTTGATAGAGATGTGCTTTGTCTTAGAGTGCATAACAGGATTCTTTGAAATGTTAATGGCACTAGTATTATCACAGAATATAGTTACTGGCTCGGTAACTTTATGGCTAATAGTGCTTCAAACTCTTCCTGCTTTTTGATTTCCTCATACAGTTTGTGTACTTCTTCCATGTTCTTACAAAATCTTTCACTTGCTCCACTATGGTCTCCTTTAGAGTACTTATACTTTCTTTCATTATAATCATTAGATTCATCAAGATGAAAAGAACTAAATGTAGATTCAACTTTATTTACCAAAGATCCACTGTTATCAAAGTTACTTAACTCAAATGCATGTAGCTTACCAATAGTAGCATCTAAAGAAATTGGCATATTAGGTACAGACTTCAATTCATTGATTGCAGAGACTCGGATTGCATAAGCCGATAGAAGGGTTCTTAACAACTTACTTGTTATATCCTTTTCTTCAATAGTTCCACCTGCTCCTTTGATTTGATTGACAATCTCCTTTAGTCTTGTACCATACTGAGTTATGTTCTCACCTTCATTCATCCTCATAGATTCAAGTTGTCCTCTTAGACTATCTACTTTTGCTCTTAGAACATGTTCATCTCCTCCATATACTGATATGAGCTTATCCAACATAGCCTTTGCATCATTGCAGCCTTCTAGATCATTAAGCTCTGAGTTGGTCAATGTAGATGTTATTTCAATCATTGCTTGGATATGTTCTTGCTTTGCTTTTACCTCTTCCATTGTCAATGGATAGGTGCTCGGTGTGATGAAATCATTCTCCAGATAATATACAGCATATTCTCCAACTCCTGATAGGTGCAGCTTCATCCTTTTCTGCCATGTAGAAAAAATTGACTTGTTCAGCTTCAGTGCATCCCTCTTATACATCTTTGGATCTTTGCCTCAAGTACCTTTAAACTTTTCTTCCAGAGTCCAAAGCTCTAATACCAATTGATAGTTCTAATACTTAATGTAAGTACAAATCCAATAGCCAACAAGATGAGAGGGGGGGTGAATCATACAAACTCAATCTTCCATAAAAACATCAAATTCAACCTCGGTAACATATATTTTAGTAAAATAACCAAAAATTGCTAAACATGCAAACTCATAACACCAGATTTAACGTAGAAACATAAATAGGGAAAAACCACTGTGGGATTTCGGACCCACTAAGAAATATACTCTTCTAGAGTATGCTCGGTTAAAAGCAAATCATGTTAAAGATTACAAACACATTGCTAGATGTGACCCGGTTAAGGGATTTCCCTCAGATCTGTTAGGATCTTCACCTTGTTAGAAGTGACCTTGTTAAAGGATTTCAAACACTCAATCAGAATGTCACCTTGCTAGAGGGTTTTACAAATAAGACTGTTAAGTCCACTCGGTTAAGAGATTTTCTGTCACTTTCACAAAATAAAAGTAATAAAAATCTATCTGCAACTTCACATCTAAAATGCTAAAGTAGATTCTTATTTGCTCAATACAATCTAGACATAGAACTAATCTTGTCCATCTGTTGGGCTTCTATACTCTGTTATTCAAACAAGTCTTCAAGCTTCTATGCTCAGTAATCACTATGTAGCATCCCTGTGCATACATTTGCCCACATACATTGTTTATCAATAGTTCCCTATTTATAAACAATTCGCCAACCACTTAATCTCCTTGATCACATTTCCCATGATCAATCATAGCCTTCAGATCTTCAAACTTTGACCAGGTTCAATGTATCCTTCGATCTAAAAATGTTTTACCCTGCCTTGGAACTTGCATACATTTGTTGGAACTTGTGCTAGGGTATTGCGGTTCAATCTAAGTTGTAGATCTTCATGCCAATTTTCCCTTGCCATAGATTCATTAACAAACTTCATGCACAGCATACCAATCATTTAATCAGTTCCAGCTCATCAGCTTCCTTCATTAAATAATGCATGTAACCATTTAATGTATTCTGTTACAGCTCGGTAACAACTCGGTAAATACTAAACTTCACTCGGTAGACATTCTGCCTTCATTAACCGATAGCGATAACCTTAGGGTTTACCGACTAGGTTCCTTAGGTGTTCCGACTAGGTTCTTTGCTTGGTAACATAGTATAGTATTAACCTTACAATTTACAACATATGTTTGATGTTAAAACAATCTAAACATCATGATCTCATCATTGTCTGACTCGGTAATAGTTGCCCATTGAATACCTTATTCATCCCCTTATTCATCATATTCTTTCTGTGTCTTTTACCGACATCTTTATACTCTTCAAATCATACTCCTCAAGATATGGCAACATCATACTAAATTAGAAAATCAATTTCTTGACATCAATGACAAAATAATAATATCAAGACAGTAAACATCCTTAATCAGTTATATCCATAATCATCAACAATCTTCTCAATATCCTTATTTAAATGCCAACAATCTCCCATTGTCTGTTATAATGCCAAATGCCAATAGTCCTTATTTGGTTGATCATTCATTCATCCTTCCTATTCACACATCCTTCATGTCATCCATATAATCCTTCCTCATACCTTCATGGTCCTTATCCATTTATCACCATATCTTCCATCCACATTCCTCAGCTTCCTATCCTCCTTTCAGTCATCTTATCATATCCTTCCATCCACCAATCCTTATCTCCTAGTTCCTCCATCCCTTCATCCATAACATGTTCCTATCCTCCATCTCTTCATTCCTCATACATTCATCCCCTAGCCACATTCATAATGTTTATGTCTCTGAATCCTTTTCATTGTATCCCCCATCCTTTCATCCCTCTGCTCGTATCATTCCATCGCCCCTTTCATCCCTTTTCCTTGGCTTCTCGCCCTAGGCTTCCCCAAGTCGTCACATCCCTTTGGGGTGGGATCCTTATCCTGCAACGATGAGACCATGATCCCACCCTTCACATTCCCTTTTTTTCCTCCCCCTTTGGCGGGACCGTCATCCTGCCACGGCGGGATCGTGGCTCTGTCGTTCTACCTTCAAGCGGGACTGCCATCCCACCCCAGCAGAATTGTGACCCCGCTACCTCCCCTTTGGGTAGGATTGTGGCCCCATCACCCTGTCTTCTAGCAGGATTGCCATCCCACTACAATGGGATAGCAGACCCACCACCCCTCCCCTTTGGGCGGGAACACAATCACGCCCCCATCCTTTTTTCCCCCCAAAGAAAGCGAAAATGCTATTTTTTTTGCAATCGATTCAATTGCTTCATTGCATCCACCTTTTCTCTGCACAGTATCCCATGGTATCTGCATTCCAATCAATCCATCTGCTTCTCACAATCCACCATCGCGTGCCAATCTTATCCATATCCTTTTGTTATCCAAGGTCAATAATCCATTCGCATCCATGGTCTTGTTCCCATCCTTGTTACAAGCCTCAATCACAGTCTTCTCATCATCATTAGAATGTATCCTTCCCAATCATAATCATCAATCTCTCATCGCTTTTCCTCTTGACTGGGCCAATATCATGCCTATCACTGGGTCTTCTTCTATCATCGATATCTCTTGTACATCTTGTATATAGGTGTCCATCAGTCTGGTCCTTCAAGGTCATATCCGCTCAGGTGGTCCTTCAACAATCATCTTTGAGCATCTTTGTCATCATGATTGTATTTGTAAAGATATAAATCATGCTAACTTCAATAATAGCCGAAATACTCTTTATTCTTAAATAAACTCATAAACCAATTAATAAGACTATTTCATTCCAATTTTCCATCCATAGCTTCATTTGATCAATCCATTTATATCATAATAAACATGAAATTCCTATAAAAGATAAAGATTCTTCATTCAATAAATCGATAAAAGTAGTATCTCAATCATACAATACTTAGGCATTTCAAGTTGTCATAAGTTCAATAACAAAATAATACAAAGTAAAGCTTGAGATGCATCCATTGATCTGCAACCCAAGCTATCATCAATGCAATCTTTAGCATGAAGACGAGAACAAGATTTAGGTGGTTTTTCTGCCCAAACTTGAAGCTTAAGCTTCCCCAGAATTCTTGGCCAATCAAGAATACCCGACCGTGCACGAATTGCTTAGAAAAAGAATTCAAAAGGCAAGAAGGAATCTGGTGCGTGCCTAGATGATACATGCATTTTCAATTTTCTAATTCTTTTAAGAAACAAGCATTATCAATCAAGGATATGGTAGAGAGCATAAATAAAAGAATTCCAACTATTTCAATGGTTTATTCAATTTGATTACTCGGCCAAGTATAATGCCATGCATAGCAAAATAAATAGTTTCGAAAAAGCAATTATTCTCTCTAAGATTCCATATTCAGCACCCGTCCCGGAAGGTAACTTTCCATACACAAGCCTATCTAGCTTTTTTCACATAAATCTAGAATAAATATATACATAAGACAATATTTCGCCTTTTCAATTCTAGCTTCCTATATCTCATAAGATAATAATATAATATTTAAGAAGACAATCTTTCATTTAATAGAAATTGAAAGAATCAATCTTTTATTACAACCAATCCTATCTGACAGGAAGCAATCTTTCATGGATAAACAAATATACATCTGAAAGAAAAAAATCTTCCGCTTCTATCTTTCAAGCAATTTAAAGACAAGAATTAAATATTAAGGTGTAACGCATCTATGTATCTTACATATAAATTGAACAAAATGAGTACACATTCTTTTATTCAATTATCAAAACATTTAAATAGCGCAATCATTAACATGCATTCCATTTCTTAAGGTTTAGAAATCTAAGTTTATATCATCTAAGCTCTCTATCTTTCCATGCGTCTTGGTTCATTTACCTCTTTTCTCGAACAACATATTTAGTTTAATACTAATATGTGACTTCTCATGATTTTTAAACTCAACTAACTAATTTTCCATAATAATCTAACATGATGAAAATTCATAAAGTGCCTATCTATATGGCCTTTCAAATGAGACACCTAATAATCATCTTTACTTTTCGTGCAAGGATCAAATTCGAAAGTGTAAGTCTTTTCTACACAAATTCAAAATAAACTTCAATTCTTAATAATTCGTTATCCTAGTATTTCATCTTCTTTTTTATTCAAATTTACAAGTTTTATACACACATTCACTCTATCCTCTTACTTTATTTCTAGAGGATTTGGTGGTCTAATTTATATGAATTTCACTTATGTTTTTCAATAATCATTTTGAATATCTTCTTTAAAACATTTATGTATAGAATATAATTTTCTAATGAATGTATTTTGATGTTATTCAACAGAATTCTCATAATCAGAAATCTAAAAATTATGACTCTAATTCTGTCTAAGTCAATTCAAAATAGAACATTTTCTCTTTAAATTTCCACAACAAACTTTGTTAAAACATAACCTACCTCTGACTGATTCTACTCAATGTTTTATTATCTTCTTTCTATCTCAACAAGTTCTCAAGAAGGTCGTTGTTCCTCTAGCAAGTCTGCCACTCTTCCTTGTTCTGGTATTCAACTCTTTCCTCTAAAATATGACACCAAATCTATGATGATCATTACCGATCTTTTACAACTTGGTCATAAACACATCTAAATCTCCATTACTTTTCTCTTCTATATTCCATTCTCTAATCCTTTCGTAATCTTTTCTCTCTATTCTTTCTAATCTTTTCTCTTTATATTTTTTTCTCTTCTTTGTCGTTCTTGTTTTTTTTTCCCTCGAGCTTTCACTATTATTTATACTGTCCTCATTCTAAATTGGTTGCTATAATCTTGGCCATAACAACAACATCACTGAAAATCATAAAACTCTCTTTTACTTCTAATTGATTTAGAACTCTAATGGTTGCATACCTGTCGACAAAGCTTGTATCTATGGTTGATAGATCTGCTTACCTATGCTCCATGTCTAAACCACTTCTTGACTTAGCTAGAGTTTTAATTAATAGCAAGAGCACGATAATCAGTTGGTTTACCTACCTCGTGGGTTAAACACCTTCAAATCCACGTCTCATAGATGTCAACCTTCGACCAGTCATTCACTATAGTCGTGGGTTGCCAGGTCGACTAGTTAAACCGATTTCAATGTTGTTGCGCCGTGGTCGTGGGGGGTATATGCCAAGTCGACTAGTATCGACATGCAAAAATTATTAAATTAAAATCTTATGCACATGTCGTTCAAGACATAACCTCCATATGAACCGATAGTGCCACATGAATTGGCAGTTGCAATGTGGTTGTAGTTGAATAAAAAGGAGTGGTCGGTGTTTGTAATCGACCTCCACTCCTTGCCAAATAATATGCTACGTGGGTTAGTCGACTATGATTGCATTAAAGACCTACCACCATGTCGCTTTCATGCATATATCATTCAATACAGTTTGAGTTGAACTCATACATAATGTATTTTGTTTGATTGCATTGTTGATATTATCTCCTATCTGCAAGGCGTTTCTACGTGTCTTAGTTAATTTTCCAAGTGTTAGTGTACGATAAGAACACTTCAAGTTCACTCCAGTCATGTCAACTTCCTCTAACATGCATTATAAATCCACTAATATTTCAAACATAGCTAACATGTTCTTTAATAAACCATTTTCCATATATACATACATATATATATATATATATGATTTTCATTAAATAATTTAATTCCATAAATCTATTTACATATACAATAATTACTTACATATTTATAAGTACATGATTAGATTATTATTAGAACTCATATACATATATATAATACGCATATATATTTATTTAATCTCAAATGATTACGTTTAGGTATAAAAAAGATTCATGACGTAATTAAATTTGACGATCATATATAATAACTATATAGATATATATGTATATGATTGAATCAATATCTTATATACATATATATGTTATACTATTATCAAATTACCAAAGCAAATTCATAAGTACGATATTTCATATATTTATACATATCTGCACATAAATAACGTATAACCCTACGATCAATATTCATATCTAACCCATTAACAAAACAATATTTCACATTCAATCATGAAACTTAGATTTAATTCAATCACCACTCAAATCATGCAATCAATGCACATGTATAAATATTTAAATCAATCTACTACTCATTCCAAATTCATCATTTCAATTTGAACAAACACTCAAATAAGGTCATTTAAATCATCCATCTTTTCAAGATGCAAATTATAAATCCTAATGTGGTGTGTGAGAGATTCCATCTATTCTAACGAAATACAAGAGCTAAGACAACTCTACCTGAACCATGTTCTCGCCTTCATCTACGTTCACCAATTCCTGCATTAACTTGCACTCAGTTGCTCATTAGCAATGACGATCCCAATTTTGCAATAAAAATTATTACTGATCATTCAATTGTATATAAATCATTTTAGTGAATTCAACCTCCTATCTTATTTCATTGATAATTCCAATTTCATTTCATTTCCAATTCATTTGCGAAAAATAAATATTATTTTCATAATTAAATAATTATGGAAAATAGGGTTTGTGACATCCTTCCCCTCTTAAAAGAGACATCGTCTCGATATCTTATTATTCTATCAATAAGCACATACTTTCTCAACATCATAAACATTAACCATACATTGTGGTCTCAAATCAAATATAACAAAAATAGTACCGTCTATACTATCCAAATTTACAACATGTAAATCAAAATCAGACTATTCATGTATTTCATGCATCAAGCAAATACTACTCTAAGAAAACAAAAGATGAATATGATAGTCAATCGTCGCATCATCCTCCCAAATAACACTATCATCAGAATATCGATCCCACTAGATCCAAACTGAGTGAAATCTCTGCTAAGTAGTCTTAACACTACTTCGATCAAGAATTTGAATGTGCTCCACTAGCACCATTCCTGGATCCTATATCCATAAGCAACTGGATTCATACTTCTAGCACATCGAAGGGTCCCACATATCTTGGTACCGACTTTGATGATTTTCTCTATAAAATAAAGCTCTTATGAGGCTTCTCGCTCTAAATAATCTCTTCTTCAGTAACAATTATTTGAGAGTCTTGTTTCTATTATCATAGCTTTTTCTTGTTTGTCGACTATCTCTTCCAATATATTCTTGATCAATTTCATTTGCTCATTCATTTATTTTAAGAATATTAGAACCAATGATGATCCTATCTTTATTCTATCCCAACTACCAAATGTTTGTCGTTGCTGTCATAAGCATCATAATGGGTATCATTCCTTAAAAACATATGAAAAGATTTTGTTGTATGCCAACTCAGTCCAAAGGCAAATATTTCTTCCATTCATATTTCTAATTCATGCGATACATCAAAAAGAATTTTTGACAACCTGATTAACTCTTTCTTTCTTTTTCCATTCGATCATCTATGTAAAGATGTCATGCCGATTTAATTTAGTTCCCAAAGATATATTCAATATTGTCCAATTCCAAAATGTCATCCAAACATTCCTATTTGATATTTCTATTTTTGAAACTCCATGCAATTGATAAGTCGAATGAGTAAATGTCTTCACAAGATTTAATGATTCATCTTTATATATATCCAAGTATGAAATATGCAATCTTTGTCAATCTGTTGACACTATCCAACTATAATATCATGATTGTTCTTACTCAAAAGCAATTCTTGAATAAATTTCATATTGATTTCCTACCACCTATACTTGGGTTTGATAAAAAAGTCTTATTATACGATCTTGCTCAACTTTCGATTGCTAAACTTTGTGCCACATACTCAACTATCTTTTCCAAAGTTCTTAGGTTCATCACATCTTTATCAACAATCTCTAGATTAACTAGATATTTCCAAATGTTTTAAATATGGTGCAATATTTACTTCCTCAAGTTTCTTCTAAGTGAGTACATCCTTCATTGACGTTGTTAATTATCCTCAAATTCTTATCCTAAATTTATCAAATCTATGATCCATAATATCTACTTTCAAAAATTGCTTAACCCTTAGATAACATTCACTTCCAAGTGATTCCACAACTATTACTATCTCAGGTTTGACCTTATAGGAGCCATGGTAGATAAAATTTCCTTGATCTATGAGAACCCATCATTTGACTTCTTTTTTTAATTTCCAAATATTCCAACCAACTCAACCTACTTCATACCTCAAACTTCTATCAATCCATAAGATTTCCAAATTACTATGACAAATAACAAGGCAACCATGGCAGCAGAAAATTTCCTAACATCATAACATATGTTATACAACTACTAGCACAACCTTATACTTAATTATCTCAAATATGTTTTTATGCCAAAGACCATATATTCTTGGATGTTCAAGACTCCAAAACCTATTTTTAACAAAAGACATCTTTCATGGTCACATGATCTTGACGGTAAAACCAAGGAAGTAAGATCTCATATAATTGATGAACTAATTCATATTTGTCTATCTACTAAATATGTATATATAAATATATTTACCTTTTTGCAAGGACTATTCTCTAGTTATTCCACACATTGAATTTACTCAAACTAAAAATTACACAAATACATAGTATTATTGCCCTAATTGACACAACACCCACGCTTGGTACATTCTCTGCTCTTACTCTCTTGGACATACTATCAAGGGTTCACTATGAGAATGATATGGAAGGAATGCAATATGCAACCGAAAGACAATGAAAATTTTAAACATTAGATCAGCCACCATAAATGTTAAGAGAACAAGTGATCAATTTTAACAGTAAATTATAAAATGTGCATAATAAAATAAGTCAAGTGTGACCAAGGGCCACAAAATAGAAAATTGGTGACTAATCCATTTAGAAAAATAAAAATAAAATAAAATGAAGTCAAGAAGTCAAAACTAATCCAAAAATCAATGATCAAATAATTCATCAATAAACCAAATAAGGCATCAAACTGAATACATATCAAATGTACTGAGTGACTAGAAGTAGTCACATATGAAGGAGTGTTACGGCACCTTGGGGTATCTTTTCCAAAGTATGCAAGAGAGAGTATAAAACATAGTACCTACAATTTCATGTTTGAAGATAAGGACACAAACTAGAACATAGAGTCCTATGCATATTTCATCATATCATCCATAATTCCTATCCATATAGTACCTACCTCGTACACTATAGACATAGAATAATAAATTTTGCAAGAGATAAGTTGGAATAATTATCAGTCTAATAAATCAAGCATTTCAAGCATCTAGGTTCTAATAACAGCCATCATTTTTATATCAATAAAGTCTCAACTTTAACTTTACTATATAGGTACTCAACTCTTACTCAATAAGCTATTATCAAATGAATGTGTCCATTAAGTATGCCAATACTAGGAGATACTCTTTCTCTGTCTATCCGGACACCATGTTGATTTCGCAAAAAGCAACTTTACTTATCGATTGTTCACAAATGATATAACCCAAATTTATATTTCTCGTGGAGTCAATGGGGTGCATCCTTTCGACTTATCTGTACTAAATATAGTTGACTCAGTAGGGAGATGCTCATTCTTCATCTATCTCCTCAATAGGATAGTCCAACTATTCTTGTCTCCCAAGGGAATGGTAGATGGGATTTTCGTTACCCTACATAGCTTGGTTAGCTAATTCTTCTCTTGGTTTATAAGTTGATTCATTTCTTCTTTCATCCTAGAAGTAGACAACTGCCTTCCTCGACCTTATAATTCTCATCTTGAATATCCTAAAATCATTTCATAATAGGAGGGAAATATTTCTTCCTTAATCAACAATCCTCCTTCTTCTAGGTTATTGTCATTAATTCACCTTGAAAAGGCTTTGTGCTCCTTTATTTGCAAGCATCATGTGTTAGATATCCAATAGTAAGTTTGCTAAGCACAAGACTTCATTCTTGAAGTGGAATCATAGGCCCTAGAGTTATAAACCATGCTCTGATACCAAAATGTAAAGACGTAAATCGTGCTAACTTCAATAATAGATGAAATACTCTTTATTCTTAAATAAACTCATAAATCAGTTAATAAGACTATTTCATTCCACTTTTCCATTCATAGCTTCATTTGATCAATCCATTTATATCGTAATAAACACGAAATTTCTACAAAAGATAAAGATTCTCCATTCAATAAATTGATAAAAGTAGTATCTCAATCATACAATACTTAGGCATTTCAAGTTTTCATAAGTTCAATAACAAAATAATACAAAGTAAACGGTGAGATGCGTCTATTGATCTACAACCCAAGCTATCATCAATGCAATCTTTAGCATGAAGACGAGAACAAGATTCGGGCACTTTTTCCGCCCAACCATGAAGTTTATGCCTCCCCGAAATTCTTGGTCAATCAAGAATACCCGACCCTGCATGAATTGCTTAGCAAAAGAATTAGAAAGGCAACATGGAATCTGGTGTGTGCCTAGATGATACATGCATTTTCAATTTTCTAATTCTTTTAGGAAACAAGCATTGCCAATCAAGGATATGGTAGAGAGCATAAATAAAAGAATTCCATCTATTTCAATGGTTTATTCAATTTGATTACTCGGCTGAGTATAATGCCATGCATAGCAAAATAAATAGTTTGGGAAAATAAACTATTCTCTCTAAGATTCCATATTTGGCACCCGTCCCGGAAGGTAACTTTCCATACACAAGCCTATCTAGCTTTGTTCACATAAATCTAGAATAAATATATACAGAAGACAATCTTTCGCCTTTTCAATTCTAGCTTCCTATATCTCATAAGATAATAATATAATATTTAAGAAGACAATCTTTCATTTAATAGAAATTGAAAGAATCGATCTTTTATTACAACCAATCCTATCTGACAGGAAACAATCTTTCATGGATAAACAAATATACATCTAAATGAAAACAATCTTCCGCTTCTATCTTTCAAGCAATTTAAAGACAAGAATTAAATATTAAGAAGGTGTAACACATGTATGTATCTTACATATAAATTGAGTAAAATGAGTACACATTCTTTTATTCAATTATCAAAACATTTAAATAGCATAATCATTAACATGCATTCCATTTCTTATGGTTTAGAAATCTAAGTTTATATCATCTAAGCTCTCTATCTTTCCATGCCTCTTGGTTCATTTACCTCTTTTCTCGAACAACATATTTAGTTTAATACTAATATGTGACTTTTCATGATTTTTAAACTCAACTAACTGATTTTCCATAATAATCTAACATGATGAAAATTCATAAAGCGCCTATCTATATGGCCTTTCAAATGAGACACCTTATAGCCATCTTTACTTTTCATGCAAGGATCAAATTCGAAAGAGTAAGTCTTTTCTACACAAATTCAAAATAAACTTCAATTCTTAATAATTCGTTATCCTAGTATTTCATCTTCTTTTTTATTCAAATTTACAAGTTTTATACACACATTCACTCTATCCTCTTACTCTGTTCCTAGAGGATTTGGTGTTCCTAGAGGATTTGGTGCTCTAATTGATATGAATTTCACTTATGTTTTTCAACAATCATTTCGAATGTCTTCCTTAAAACATTTATGTATAGAATACAATTTTCTAATGAACGTATTTTGATGTTATTTGACAAAAATCTCATAATCAAAAATCTAAAAATTATGACTCTAAATTTGTCTAAGTCTATTCAAAATAGAACATTTTCTCTTTAAATTTTTACAACAAATTTTGTTAAAACAGAGCCTGTCTCTGATTGATTCTACTCGGTCTTTTATTATCTTCTTTCTATCTCACCAAGTTCTCAAGAAGGTCATTGTTCCTCTAACAAGTCTGCCACTCTTCCTTGTTCTGGTATTTGATTCTTTCCTCTGAAATACGACACCAAATTTGTGATGATCATTACCGATCTTTTACGACTTGGTCATAAACACATCTAAATTTCCACTACTTTTCTCTTCTATATTCCATTCTCTAATCCTTTCGTAATCTTTTCTCTCTATTCTTTCTAATCTTTTCTCTCTATATTTTCTTCTCTTCTTTGTCGTTCTTGTTTTTTTTTTCCCTCGACCTTTCACTATTATTTATATTGTCCTCATTCTAAATTGGTTTTTATAATCTTGGCCATAACAAAGACACCATTGATAATCATAAAACTCTCTTTTAGTTCTAATTGATTTAGAACTTTAATGGTTGCATACCTGTCGACAAAGCTTGTATCTATGGTTGACAGATCTGCTTACCTATGCTCCACGTCTAAAACACTTATTGACTTAGCTAGAGTTTTAATTAACAGCAAGCGCACAATAATCAGTCAGTTTACCTACCTCATGAGTTAAACACCTTTGAAGCCACGTCTCATAGATATCAACCTTCGACCAGTCATTCACTATAGGCATGGGTTGCCAGGTCGACTGGTTAAACCGGTTTCAATGTTGTTGAACCGTGGTCATGGGGGGTATATGCCAAGTCGACTAGTATCGACATGCAAAATTTATTAAATTAAAATCTTATGCACATGTCGTTCAAGACACTAACCTCCATATGAACCGATAGTGCCACATGAATTGGCAGTTGCAACATGGTTGTAGTTTAAATAAAAAGGAGGAGCGGTTGGTGTTTGTAATCGACCTCCACTCCTTGCCAAATAATATGCTATGTGGGTTAGTCAACTATGATTGCATTAAAGACCTGCCACCATGTCTCTTTCATGCATATATCATTCAATACAGTTTGAGTTAAACTCATACATAATGTATTTTGTTTAATTGCATTGCTGATATTATCTCCTATCTGCAAGGCGTTTCTACATGTCTTAGTTAATTTTCCAAGTGTTAGTGTACGATAAGAACACTTCAAGTTCACTCCAGTCATGTCGACTGCCTCTAATATGCATTATAAATCTGCCAATATTTCAAACATAGCTAACATGTTCTTTAATAAACCATTTTCTATATATATATTGGATTTTCATTAAATAATTTAATTCCATAAATCTATTTACATATACAATAATTACATACGTATTTATAACTACATGATCGAATTATTATTAGAACTCATATACATATATATAATACTTATATATATATATAATCTCAAATGATTACGTTTAGTATAAACAAGATTCATGGCGTAATTAAATTTGACGATCATATATAATAACTATATAGATATATGTATATGATTGAATCAATATCTCATATACATATATATGTTATGCTATTATCAAATTACCTAAGCAAATTCATAAGTATGATATTTCATATATTTATACATATCTGCACATAAAGAACGTATAACCCTACGATCAATAATCACATCTAACCCATTAACAAAACAATCTTAGTTTAAAATAAGATATAATATTTCACATTCACTCATGCAACTTAGATTTAATTCAATCACCACTCAAATCATGCAATCATTGCACATGTATAAATATTTAAATCAATCTACTACTCATCCCAAATTCATCATTTCAATTTGAACAAACACTCAAATAAGGTCATTTAAATCATCCATCTTGTCAAGATGCAAATTATAAAGCCTAATGTGGCATGTGAGAGATTCCATCTATTCTAATGAAATACAAGAGCTAAGACAACTCTACCTGAACCATGTTCTAGCCTTCATCTACATTCACCAGTTCCTGCATTCACTTGCCCTCAGTTGCTCATTAGCATTGAATCCTAATTTTGCAATAAATATTATTACTAATCATTCAATTGTATATAAATCATTTCAGTGCATTCGACCTACTATCTTATTTCATTGATAATTCCAATTTTATTTCATTTCCAATTCATTTGCGAAAAATAAACTTTATTTTCCGAATTAAATAAATTTGGAAAAATAGGGTTCGTGATAGTATTAGATACCTTTTGTTGTCCCATCATCAATCTTTTATACTGGTGTTGTTCTTAGATGTATCCTTCTCACCAACCCCCATCATTTGTCTGCAGAGGATGTATCCTTCCTCAATTTAGACATCATCGAATCCTCATCCAATTAGTTATCCTTTTGGAAAAAGACCTATGAGACATGCGTTTTGGCTTTGATTCTTTTTTAGCTTTGTTTATCTTTTTAATCTCTTGAGGGCTATGTTTCCTCTTGGTCACCACGATCTTTTATATCATGGTGAGCTAGGAATAACAAGGCTCAAGATGTGATCTTGTTGCTTTTAGTTTTCTTGGCATGTCTTTTGGATGTGTCCCTTGTTGTACCCTCATGAGGTCTCTGTCATCTCGCATTACATTGGAACATATCTTCTGCTTGGGGTTCTTCTAGCACCATTTCCTATAGGGTCTCTATAACTCTGTGTGATGCTAGAGATTAGCCTGTGTGTTTGTTTATATGTGTCAGTCCATGCATTGGCTGTGAAATTCCACCCGGGTTCCTTATACCTTGGTTACTCATAGACATTGCTAAATCAAAATAAGTGCTTATTACATGGCATCCTAATTTGCGGGTGCTCACGCTCCATGATCATTTCATCCATATCATCCATTGCATTTGCATTTTTCTCCTCTTCCTGTTTTGCATCTTCCCTTCTATGATGTCCATTGGGGCAATGTTTCTTTCAAGACGTCGACCAGTTCCTTTTCCCCATGCACCCTCTCAAGGAGACATCCCTACCCATTTCTTCATTCTCCTAGGGCATTTTTTGCTTCCTCACTCTCAAGTGTCTTATTGTCTTCGCACCGACGCTATTCTAGCGCCACGGCGAAGATGGGAAAAATGTAGACACCTAAATTTGGTTAATTAATTTAATCAAATTTAAATCCTATTCTTCCAATTAATTAATCTAATTAATTAATTTCCATATCCCTTTCTTCTAATTAATTAATCCCCCAATCCTATTCGTCTAATTAATTAATTCCCCAACCCATTCTCCCAATTAATTAATTATCCTTGTTCTTCCATCCTATTTGATTAATTACTTTATTTAATTAAATATCTCATTCCAATCCCATGGATTAATTAATTTAATTAATTAGTTTGGTTCAAATCCCATTTGAGCACATGGCTCCTAACTTTTATCCCTAACATCTTTCCAATCCTATCCTAACCAATCCTATCCTTCCAACCCACTTCCCTAGCCTTGTAATCCCTCCAACTAACCTTATCCTATCCCTTATAACTTGCCACACATGTGTGCACATCCTAACCACTTTTCCCCCTTTTGAGGAAAATATCCTATTTTGGGTGGCTTATCACAAAATGGACATATGTACACATGTCACTCTTCCTATTTTTGGGTGGCTTTGTCCAAAATTGACATGTGTCCTCATTCCTTTTCCATCTAGTTGAGCCACTTGTCCTTTTTTGGAGGACAAGTGTCTCCTCTTCACCTCTCCTTCCCTTCCTCATCTTGCCTATTTAATCCATCTTTTTTTAGACCAAATGATCCACCTTTTTTTAAAATATTGTCATAATGCCGAAATAATCTCTCTTCGGTCCACTTTCTCACTACCATATCGTTATCATGTATAATTCAATTCACTTTCATACCATCACATCATCATAATACATAATTTCATCCACCATTAGCACATCCATGTTGTCATAATGCCCAATTTCATCCCCACTTCATATCATCCAACCTTCATATCTTTAATCCAATCACCATAATCACATCATGGAGCAATATCGAGCAATTGTTGCATCAATGAGCACACATCTTACCATGGGATAATCAAATCAAAGATTGAAAATAGAGTTTGCATTCTTTTGTTTATGTTTTTATAGTTCATTTGCTTTCTTTTCAACATCCTAATCTTGAGGTGTTTGAGTTAATTGTGTTTGCTTGGTTGTCATCGCAGGTATTTCAATCTTCTACATTCAAGTGCAATTTTTTTCACATACATTGATGTCAACATATTCCTGTGTTTTGGTGTTGCAAAGAAATGTTTTAGTGATCCGGTGATTGAAAAGAATTGATTTGGATTTGTGGTTCTGCATGAAGTATCTCTAGTTTCTCTACTTCATTATTTAATTATTTCATGATGCTTTGTGGTGATTCGGTCGAGTTGTGGATTCTGGTATGGAGACCAGTTTTGAGTGTTCAGTGTTGCAGTGTTCCGGTGTTTGATCCGGTGAGCTCCAGTATGATCATATCTTGTGTTGTGGATTTGGGAGAGTGTTTGGGATGTTCATGTGTATATTCATTTCAAATGGTTCATGATTTGGTTCTTTGGGAGCTATTAAGTGTTCTTGAATGTTAGTGTGTTGATCGATGGAGATTTACATAAGTGGTGTTGGTACAACTATTGTGGATGGTCCTAATGTGCCTGTTGATGTTTCCTAATCATGTCCTATTTGTCTTGGTGGTCCCCATTAATTATTGTGCAAGTTCTTGATGAACTTCTTGGTCTGGTGATATTGTTTGTGTTATGCGGTATTTTGGTGGTGTAACGTGTTGCGATTGATCTTGGTGAGATTTTCGATGGTGGTGAATGTTTAAGGAGCTGATTTAGGTCTATGCTATGATGTCTATGACATCGTATTGGTTCAATGGTTGATTTATGTATCATGTGATGTAATTTTGTAATTAGGTGCTACAGGTTTGGCCGACCTTGTAGTCAAGGTTGATGATCTATATAAATGGGTGTAATGTTCGTGTAATTTGGTGTCGTGGGTGTTGAGTTTGTATTATCACAGAGTGGTGTATGTGCGATTAGTTGAATTAATATTTCAATGTGATGTGTTGAGAAGAGATTGGTGAAGGGAAGATATTTGAGCTTAACCACAACTGTCATCAGGCATTAGCAAATGTTATTTTTGCGGTTCACTCTTTCTCGATTGTACTCTCAATCTTTTTGTAAGGTAGTGAACCTTCCCTGAGGGTTGGAGCCTTCTGGGTCATTGTAATTTGGTGAAACTAATTCACCCCCCCCCCCTCTCATTTTTCCTTCTTTTTTGTTGCCAACAAGTAGTATCAGAGCTAGATCCTCCAGAAGAAGCTTAACTGCGTGAGGAGATCTGGGATGGCTGCTTATGTGTTTAAGACGGAGAGTCCTAGATTTGATGGAAATAATTATACTGTTTGGAAGGACTGAATGGAAGTTCATTTAAAGTGTCTTGGTGAAGATTATTAGAAGATTACAAAGAACATTTACAATGTTCCTTTGAATGGACCGATTACTGCTAATGAGATCAAGGAAGCTGAACATAACATAAGGGCTAAGGAAGCGTTGTTGAGTGCTTTGACCGATTCAGAGATGACTAATATGATGGGACTTCAGACTGCACCTATACCGGAATAGAATGTTTAACCAGTTACCCTGATAGTATCAGAAAATTCAACAGTAATTAAAGATCAAAGCAAGGAAACAGAAAGTCAGAAGACTCCTAGGTATGTAAGGTTGAATCATTTAGAAGATCAAATTATTGGAGACAAGAGCAAAGGAGTAATGACAAGAAGAAGGTTGACAACTGATGAGGTATGCTTAATTTCTTTAATCGAACCAACATTAGTAGTTGAATCATGTAAGGATTAATGTTGAATGAAAGCTATGGAAGAGGAATTGGATCAGATAGAAAAGAAAAACACATGGACTTTAGTTCCCCGGCCTAAAAATAACAATGTTATTGGAACTAAATGGATTTTTAGGAATAAATTGAATGAAGATGATCAAGTTGTGAGGTTTGCAAAGGATATTTTCAAAAGAAAGGAATTGATTATGTTAAATACTTTTGCTCTGGTAACAAGGATTTTCAGGTATGGTTTATGGCTTATGATGACTTTACACTATGTGCATATTCAGATGCGGATTGGGCTAGAGATACAGATGACCGGAAAAGCACATTCGATGGAGTTTTCTTTCTTGGAAAGAAAATTGTTTTGTGGATCAGCAAGAAACAGTCATGTACTTCTTTATCTACTACTGAAGCTGAGTATGTTGTTGTTGCTACTAACTATTCACAAGTTCTATGGATGAAACAAATGTTGAAGGATATAAGGCTAGACTGTAATGAACCGGTAGTTATTCACTGTGATAACTCTGCTGCTATTGACATATCAAAGAATCTGGTATTTCATTCTAAGACAAAGCATATATCAATCAAGTATAACTTTTTGAAGGAGAAGGTGCAAGAAAATGAAGTCAGATTGGTTTTTGTGAACACTAAAGACCAAATTGCAGATATCTTCACTAAACCTTTGCCCAAGGAATCATTCGAGTATTTTAGAGATAGATTGGGGGTCTCTACTCCTCTGGTAAAGACTTGAGTGATGTTGATTGGCATCAGTCCAGTATGCATTTATCAGATTTATTATTTATTTCGGATTGATGAGATGGTGCTACTACTCTGGGGTAGTAGTCAGTTGTATGGTTCAGAGGTTTTATCATTTTTCTTTGATGTTTATGTCAGATTTCTGGCATTGATGTCAAAGGGGGAGAGATATACATGTGAAAAACAAAGCTTAACAGAGATATCAGTCAAAGGGGGATGAACACAATTTCAAATTGGTTGTATCCCATTGGGGGAGTTTGGTTCAGGTTTATGGATGGTTAATTGGTACAGAGTTAATTGTTTCAAAACTTCGTTGATTTATCCTTTGTTGGATGTCTTCCATTGGGGGAGACTTGTTTGGCATTTATTAGCACTTGGATGTTTTTAACATCTAGTGTTGCCATCAATTCCAAAGGGGGAAATTGTTGGCAATTTGGAGGAATTGATTATGTGTTGCATTGATGTTTGTCATTGATGTCAACACTAGCTTGTTTGGCTAACTACCAGGTTTCGATAGAGTGCTTGGTTTGTGATGTTGATCAAGAGATTTATCTTTGGTATATTCTAATTGGTGGAATTGGTTTGGTTCGGTCATTCATGTGGTTCAAATGCATGTCACATTCAGTTGGTTCAGAATTTGGCGATCCGGAAGCTATCATATGTTCTAGTAAGCCTTTTGGTTACCAATAAGGGTTTTACCAGTAGTGCTTCATTGAATATCTTTTGATGAATTCGATAAGTGGTGTTGGTGTAGATTCTAGAAGGTTTTCAGGATGCTAATGATTATCATATACGTGTTCCAGTTGATCGGTGGTATCTCATTTGGCTTATGGGAACCTATTTTAGGTCCAGTCTTATTTTGTTAGGTTATGGACTAGTTTATGAAACGTGTTGGTGGATGCTCCTGATGCTTTACCAGTTGGAAAATTTATTATTTGGTTAATGTTGTTTCGGTCTTAAGTCGACTTAGTTTATCATTGGTTTGCATGTTTATGTAATGGATTTAATATATTATCTTTTAGGTGGCCGACCTAATTGTTTAGGTCCCAGGTTTGTATAAATATGATGTAAGATCTCTTTATAGATAATAGGAAGATCATGGACAGATGTTATGGGACTATCTGTATGTGAATAAAGTTGTAATCATATGCAGAGGATTTGGTCGATCATAGGTGATCAAATTGGGTTTGTGTAAGAGGTTTACGACCTCCGTTATTGAGCCTAACCATAACTACTCTAGCATAGGAGATACTATACTTGCAGTTCAGTCTTCATTCTGGATTGTAGTCTGATGTTCTCTATAGTCAGTGAGACTCCTTTTGTGATGAGCAATGCGCTCTAGGTTGTTGGACTTCCTGCATTGCAGACCCCTTATTGTAATATTTATTCATCTGATCAGTGGATAGATATTGTGGGTCTCCAATCCCACTGTGGTTTTTCCTCATTGAGGTTTTCCACATATAGATATAAGGTGTTATTGTTGGCCATTTGGTTGAATTAATTATGTGTTGCATTTATGTTTTGTCATTGATGCCAACACTAGTTGTTTGGATGCTTTACCGACACCCTTCTAGTCCTAGTAGGTTGAGTACTTTCTGGTTGGTTTGGATTTGGCATGATCTAGTAGGCTCCGGTATGGTTTGGTTATGGAATTGGATTATTTGTGATACTCATGTTCATATTCAGTTAGTTGGTTTTGGTCTGGTGATCGGATGCTATCTTGTTTGATTGGAAGTTGGGCTTGTGGTTCCAATGAGGGTTTCACCAGTAGAGTTTTTGATGAAGATCTTTGATGATGTGCATAAGTGGTGTTGGTGCAGTTTTTGGTGGAGAGTCAGGATGTTGTTCGTGATCATGTTCGAGACTTGGCGGATGGAGATCATTGCTTTAGCATGTGGACCTCTATTGGGTCCCAGTTGATCTAGACTATGGACCGGCTTTATGAAATGTGTGGATTGGGCCTCTTAATGTGTTTTCGAGATGTGTTATGTGTTGGATATTATTTGTTTGGTCAAAGGCCGACATATTTTATAATTATGTAATTGGTTTATTGTCTCGTGGCCGGTCTGATTGTTTATGGTCGAGGGTTTGGATATATATATGATGTAAGATATCATTGTAGATCATATATGGTATGGGATATGGATATGTAATGTGCGAACAATGTAATATCATTCAGGCAGAGGATTTAGTCAATCATTGGAGATTGAATTGGGTTTATGTAAGAGGATTTAGTCCTTTGGTATTGAGCTTAACCGGAACTGTACTCAGGCATAGGAGATGTTATCTTTCCAGTTCAACACTTCTCTAGATTGTAGTCTAGATTTCTTATAATCAGTGAGACTCCTTTTGTGATGAGCAGTGTGCTCTGGGTTGTTGGCCTTCCTACAAGTGCAAGCCCCTCAATTGTAATTAACATACTTACTACAAAAGTATTATCTAACTGTGGGTAGGCTTCCCACTGTGGTTTTTCCCTTTGCCAAATTTTCCACATATAAATCTTGGTGTCATGTGGATGGTGTCTATCTATGATTGTTATTCATGCTTTCCGGTATTAATGTTTTAGGTTTCGGTATTAAATTTTTAATTGCTTAAGATTCCAGTAATCTATTACAATTGATTCACCCCCCCCCCGGCTCAGTTGTCTTCCAGTTATTTGAACTATCTAAAAATTGGTATCAGAGCTTTTCTCCTCTCTGCAAAAAGCTTAAATGCTTAAGGAAGATCCTATGGTGACTAACAGTTCAAGTTCATCCAGTTCATCTGGAGCTATCTTTCAGATAGATATTCCTAGGTTTGATGGAATAAATTACACAGTATGGAAGACTCGGATGGAGACTCGTCTGAGATGTCTTGGCAAGGAGATTTGGGAGATCATACAAAATGGTGTTACACCTTATAATACGGTATCTAGCAATCCTCCTCTAGCAAACCTGGATAAGGAGCTTGAGAATGATTGTAAAGCAAGAGAAGCCCTCTTGTGTGCACTTTCTAATCAGCAAATAATGGGATTGACTGACAAATCATCTGGAAAGGTTATATGGGATAAGTTGGAGACTCTTAATGAAGGTGACCCTATAGTGAAGATTTCTAAACTTGATGGTTAGCGAGTGAGATATGAAAACCTAAAGATGGAAGTAGATGAAAGCACTACTACATTCATGGAAAGGGTAAATGAGATTGTTATGGGAATTCAATGTTGTGGTGGAGCTCTGAGTGAAGATGATTTTTTTTTTAAAAGTCCTGAAAGCCCTACCACTAGCTTCCAAGATGAAGGCTACTATTGTTAATGAGTTGAGAACAATGTCTAATACATCTGTCAAAAGAGATACCTTGGTTGGGAAATTATCTGCTTTTGAACTTGAAGAATTTGGACCTTCTGGAGCTGTGAATATTGAACCTGCTTTTCATGCATCTGCATCAGCAACCGATAAGCAAGATTGGAAAGATTTATATGCAAAGGAATTAGATGATATGAAGAGAGAAGATGAAGAATTTGAGCAACTTGAAGCACTATTAGTTGGAAGAGTACCTAAAGGACCAGTAGGAAGTAAGTATGAAGGAAAAGCACCTTTTAAATATTTTGTATGTAATAAGATTGGTCATTTTGCATCTAGATGTCTTGAAAGGAATTCAAGATTTGAAAAAAAATTTAGAATATCTTTTAAGCCTTACCTTGGATATCAGAACAAGTATAAGTACAAGAAAAACAAAGACAAATCATGCTACATAGCGGATGAGGAAGGCATTATTGATTCTAATGATGAATAGGCAAAAGACTCTACTAGTGGTTCCGGCAATAGGAAGGAATGGGAGTTCATGGCTATCAAGGAAGATGTTTCAGCACTAGAAGAGAATGTACCTGAAGAGAAGGCACTTGCTGCTAAAATTGAAGACAAGGATGAATGGGTAATTGATAATAGTTGTTCACATCATATGACTGGAGATAAAGGGAAGTTTCTATCTTTGCAATAATTTGATGGTGGTCTAGTTAGATTTGGAGATGACAAAGCATGTATGATCAAAGGAAAAGGAACTATATCATTGGATGGTAAGAAAAATATTGAAAATGTTTATTATGTTGAAGGTTTGAGGCATAATCTTTTGAGTGTAGGACAATTGGTGGATAAGGGATTTCAATTACAGTTTAAGGATGCAAAATGCAAAATCATTACCAGATCTGGTTTGGAGATTGCAACCGATACATAGACAAAAGGTAATATATTTCATTTGAATTACGGTGAGAAGACATGTTTTATTACACAAATTGATGAGAGTTGGCTATGGCATAAAAGGTTGTGTCATGTGAATTTTGATTGCATTGTAAAGATCAGTTCAACTAAGGCAGTTAGAGATATACCTAAGATTATGAAGCCCTATAATCTGGTATGTAAAAAATGTCAAATGGGGAAATAGGTCAAAACCTCTTTTAGGAGTATACAAGATAAATCTAATGATGTTCTTGATCTTATTCATACTGATTTGTGTGGCCCTGCTAGAGTTAAAAGTTTTCAAGTTGATAGATATTTCATGCTCATCATTGATGATTATTCTAGAATGATGTGGGTTACTTTTCTAAAGGAAAAATATGAAGCATTTGAAAAGTATAAAATCTATAACGCTAAAGTGGAAACTAAGACAAGATTCAAGATTAAATGTTTGAGGTCAGATCATGGTGGAGAATTCACATCCGGTGAGTTTAATAACTTCTGTGAGAAGCATGGTATAAGAAGACAATTTTATGCTCCTCCGACACCTCAGCAGAATGGATTTGTGGAAAGGAAGAACAGAACTATCTTGGATGATGCTAGAACAATGTTGATGGAAGCTAGTCTACCTCATATCTACTGGAGAGAAGTAGTGAGCACAGCGGTTTATACATTCAACATAGTACATATCAAAGGATAAATTGGTAAGACAACTTATGAATTATGGTTTGGCAATACACCTACAGTTAAGTATTTCAGAATCTTTGGTAGGAAATGTTATATCAGGAAAGATGATATCATTGGCAAATTTGATCCTAGATGTGATGAAGGCATATTTCTTGGTTATTCTAATCAAAGCAAGGCACAGAGATGTTATAACAAGAGATTGCAAAGAATTGTGGAGAGTGTTAATGTCAAAGTGGATGAGCTGAATAGAGGTCAAATCAGAGTTTATGAGAAGGAACCGGCAGTGGAAATGATTATATCTGAACCGATAGCACCTTTACTGGAACAGAGTGTTGAACCAGTTACTCCGACAATATCAAAAAATTCTACAGTAACTCAAGAACCAGGAAGAGGAAGAGAGAGTCAAAAGACTCCTAGGTATTTGAGATTGAATCATTCAAAAGATCATATCATTGGGCATAATAACAATGGAGTAATGACAAGAAGAATACTGGCAACTAATGAGGTATGTTTAATTTCACAAGTTGAACCGGTATCAGTAATTGAGGCATTTAAAGATGAATATTGGTTGAAAGCTATGGAAGAAGAATTAGATCAGATTGAGAAAAATAACACATGGACTTTGGTTCTCCGGCCTAAAAGTAACAAATGTTATTGGAACTAAATGGGGTTTTAGGAATAAATTGAATGAGGATGGTCAAGTTGTAAGGAATAAGGCTAGATTGGTTTGTAAAGGATATTCTCAGAAGGAAGGAATTGATTATGGAGAGACTTTTGCACCTATAGCTAGGATTGAAGCTCTAAGATTATTTCTTGCCTATGTTGCCCACAAAAACTACAAGGTTTATTAGATGGATGTTAAGTGTACATTTTTGAATGGGGATCTTGATGAGGAAGTTTATATTGAGCAACTGGATGGTTTTTCACTATCAAATGATACAAACATGATTTGTGGGTTAAGGAAAGATTTATATGGATTGAAACAGGCACCTAGAGCTTGGTATGCAAGGTTGGATAAATATCTTTTGAAGCTTGGTTTTACTAAGGGTAATGTTGACAGTAATTTATATTATAAGATCACTGATGATAATATATTGATTATTGAAGTATTTGTTGATGACATTATTTTTGGAGGTGAAGATAAGTTATGCATGGAATTTTATAAGAATATGGAGAATGAATTTGAGATGTCTATGATTGGTGAGATGAATTTTTTCTTAGGTTTGTAGATTACTCAAATTGATAAAGGTATTTTCATCTGTCAAACTAAGTATGCTAGGGAATTGTTGAAGAAATTTGGTATGGGAGATTATAAACTGGTAAGTACTCCTATGGTTACAAGTGAGAAATTGACAAGAAAAGATGTTTTTGTACCAATAAATCCTACAAGATACAAATCTATGATTGGAGGTCTACTTTATTTGACTTGGACTAGGCCTGACATAATGAATGTTGTTTGTATTGTATCAAGATTTCAAAGTGATCCTAGAGAAAATCATGAGAGTGCGGTGAAAAGGATTTTTAGATACTTACAAGGTACATCAGAATATGGTTTATGTTACCCTAAGGATGATAACTTTAGTTTATGTGCATATACAGATGATGATTGGGCTGGAGATGTTGATGATCGGAAAAGTACTTCCAGTGGAGCTTTCTTTCTTGGAAAGAAACTTTTTTCATGGATCAGAAAGAAACAATCATGTACTTCTTTATCTACTTATAAAGTTGAGTATGTTGTTGCTGCTACTAACCGTACACGGGTTCTATGGATGAAGCAAATGTTGAAAGATATAAAGGTGGATTGTAATGCACCGGTAGTTATTCACTAAGATAACTCTACTGCTATTGACATATCAAAGAATCTAGTATTTCATTCTAAGACAAAGCACATATCTATCAAGTATAACTTTTTGAAGGAAAAGGTTGAAGTAAATTAAGTTAGACTGGTTAATGTGAACACTAAAGAGCAGATTGTAGATATCTTCACTAAACCTTTGCATAAGGAATCATTTGAATATTTCAGAGGCACATTGGGAGTTTTTGCGGCTCCGGTAGAGACTTGATTGAAGCATGTTGGCATCAGTCTGATATGCATTATCAGAGATACTATTCATTCTGGCACTGATGTGGGTATGCTACTTCTCTGGGGGAGTAGTTAGCTTTGAGTTTCAATGGTTTATGTTTTTGCTTTGATATTTTTGTCATATATCTGACATTGATGTCAAAGGGAGAGATATATTGATGTGAAAAAGAAAAACTTAAGGAGTTGTATACATTAGGGGGGGAGATATGTGTACAATTCAAAGCTTTACAAAGATATTATTCACAGGGGGAGTTTGGTCTTTGTTTTAGAACTTCATTACTATATCTCTATATGGGAGATTGTTGGTTGTCTTCCATTGGGGGAGACTTTTTTGGCATTTATTGGTACTTATATGTTTTTCACATCTAGTATTGTCATCAATGCCAAAGGGGTATATTGTTGGCCATTTAGTTGAATTGATTATGTGTTGCATTAATTTTTTGTCATTGATGCCAACACTAGTTGTTTGGATGCTTTACCGGCACCCTTCTGGTCCCGGTAGGTTGAGTAGTTTTTGGTTGGTTTGGATCCGGCATGATCTGGTAGGCTTCGGTATTGTTTGGTTATGGAATTGGATTATTCATGATACGCATGTTCATATTCAGCCAGTTGGTTTTGGTCTGGTGATCGGATGCTATCTTGTTTTCTTGGAAGCTTGGCTTGTGGTTCCAACAAGGGTTTCACCGGTAGAGCTTTTGATGAAGATCTTTGATGATATGTGTATACACCTAAAAATGGTCTGAAGATAGTAAATTAAATACGCAGTTATTTGATTAATTCCCCTTCCCAATTAATTGAATTCACAAGCAATTTAATTAATTTCTCTATTCATCTACTAGTAAATAAATCTAAATGATTTATTTATATAGTTCATCTCATATCCCCCTTTGATTAATTAATTAATGTCTCCCCATATTAATCAATTCTTCTAATCCCTAATTAAGATTAACAAACTCAATTTTGTTGAGATTAATTACCATTTTCCAATTATTTGAATTTCTAAATTAAAATGAGCACATGGCTCCTAACTTTAACCACCTAACTTAACCATCTCCTAACTTAACCCATTCAATCTAATCTTGGGTCTAACTAACCCTATCCTATCTTTCACATCCTAACCTCCCATGGTGTGGATATTCTCTTCTTGAGACACATGGCACTTTTGCAACATGTCTCCTCCCTTGGACACTTGCCCTCTCATGAGCAAGGCTCCTTGACACTTGTCACCACAGATGATGACAAGTGTCCCTTCCTCCACCCTCTTCTCCAACTTCCTCAATCTTGTCCCTTGATATCTTTAGATCAAATATGGACCGTCGATTCCTGCCACCTCAGCTTTGGCCTTGGAATTCCTATAAATATCTCTCATTTTGGAGCAATAAGGATCCCCATCTCATATCAATTTAGGCATCATTACTATAGGAAATTTGCATTTCAATTATCTAGTAATTAGATTTTGGATAAATCATAGCATGTTAATCTAGGTTCTCAAATCATGCATTTCATATCATCTCCATAGTCAGTCATGATCAAATAGCTACTCAACTCTTGATTTGTCACTTTGGAGGTCATTGCTCTGCTGAGAGCCCATCAATACAACACCTTCAAGGTCCCCAAGAATAGAGGAAAATGGGACATTTCAAGGAAGGCTTATGGTTTACATCTTTGATTTAGTTTTGAAATTAAGCTTTTCAATTATATTATATTGTCTCATTATATGTGTATGCCTCTTGTACTAACAACATTTTTAGCATCACATTAATTGATGCCCACCGTGAATCTTATGCTACCCCCTCAAATGAACCCACATCAGCATATATGTATCTTCCTGCAACATGATATCAACAAACTGTCAGTTCTTTATCCAATCAATCTTATCAATTCTATCAATCCATCTCATCCAATCCATTCTATCATGTCTTATACAGGCTGAATCCTTCCTGAAACCAGACGTTTTGATCAAGTATTATACAGGATATATCATTCCTGAAACTAGATGCTTTGATCATCTTTGTCTTATACAGGAGGTGCCATTCCTGAAACCAGACTTGATCTCGATCTCATCAATCCTATCAATTCAATCAAATTCTATCAATCATCACATCAAGAACCACATCAAAGTGATCGAAGAACTTGCACTTTCATCAACCATAGTTGCAGGAATCATCCAATAGTCTATCGAGAAATCAATTTCGCAAAGATCCAAAAAAAAAAACTCCAAAGGTCAATTATCTCAATTGATCTCCTGAGGGGGAATCCTCACATCGATATCTATCAATCAGCGTCTGGGGCATCATATCAAGATTTATCATCTCCAAGATCAAAACGGCATCATATCAAGATTTATCATCTCCAAAATTGAATCGACATCATATCGAGATTTATCATCTCCAAATCAAATCAGTATCACATCAAAACCAAATCTGCATCCAATCAAGATCGAATCTGCATCCTATCGGAATCAATATCAGCAACATCATCAATCAAGTTTTCTTTGAACCAACGTGTCATCACACATCACTTCAAAGAGGGGCAAAATCTATACACCTAAAAATGGTCTGAAGATAGTAAATTAAATACGCAGTTATTTGATTAATTCCCCTTCCCAATTAATTGAATTCACAAGCAATTTAATTAATTTCTCTATTCATCTACTAGTAAATAAATCTAAATGATTTATTTATATAGTTCATCTCATATCCCCCTTTGATTAATTAATTAATGTCTCCCCATATTAATCAATTCTTCTAATCCCTAATTAAGATTAACAAACTCAAGTTTGTTGAGATTAATTACCATTTTCCAATTATTTGAATTTCTAAATTCAAATGAGCACATGGCTCCTAACTTTAACCACCTAACTTAACCATCTCCTAACTTAACCCATTCAATCTAATCTTGGGTCTAACTAACCGTATCCTATCTTGCACATCCTAACCTCCCATGGTGTGGATATTCTCTTCTTGAGACACATGGCACTTTTGCCGCATGTCTCCTCCCTTGGACACTTGCCCTCTCATGAGCAAGGCTCCTTGACACTTATCACCACAGAGATGACAAGTGTCCCTTCCTTCAACCTCTTCTCCAACTTCCTCAATCTTGGCCCTTGATATCTTCAGATCAAATCTGGACCGTCGATTCCTCCCACCTCAGCTTTGGCCTTGGAATTCCTATAAATATCCCTCATTTTGGAGCAATAAGGATCCCCATCTCATATCAATTTAGGCATCATTAATATAGGCAATTTGTATTTCAATTATCTAGTAATTAGATTTTGGATAAATCATAGCATGTTAATCTAGGTTCTCAAATCATGCATTTCATATCATCTCCATAGTCAATCATGATCAAATAGCTACTCAACTCTTGAGTTGTCACTTTGGAGGTCATTGCTCCACTGAGAGCCCATCAATCCAACACCTTCAAGGTCCTCAAGAATAGAGGAAAATGGGACATTTCAAGGAAGGCTTATGGTTTGCATCTTTGATTTAGTTTTGAAATTAAGCTTTTCAATTATATTATATTGTCTCATTATATGTGTATGCCTCTTATACTAACAACATTTTTAGCATCACAATATGCATAAGTGGTGTTGGTGCATTTTTTGGTGGAGATTCAGGATGTTGGTGGTGATCATGTTTGAGACTTGGTAAATGGAGATCATTGCTTTAGCGTGTGGACCTATATTGGGCCCCGGTTGATCTAGGTAATGGACCAGCTTCATGAAACGTGTGGATTGGACCTCTCGATGCGTTTCTGGGATGTCTTATATGCTGGATATTATTTGTTTGGTCTAAGGCGGACATTTTTTGTAATTATGTAATTGGTTTATTGTCTGGTGGCCGACCTGATTTTTTATGGTCGAGGGTTTAGATATATATATATATTTATATATGATCTAAGATCTCATTGTAGATCATATATTGTATGTGATATGGATATGTAATATGCAAATAATGTAATATCATTCTGGCAGAGGATTTGGTCAATCATTGGAGATCGAATTGGGTTTATGTAAGAGGATTTAGTCCTTTGGTATTGAGCTTAACCAGAATTGTACTCAAGCATAGGAGATGCTATCTTTGCAGTTCAACACGTCTCCGCATTGTAGTTTGGATTTTAGTGTAGTCAGTGAGACTCCTTTTGTGATGAGTAGTGCACTCTAGGTTGTTGGCCTTCCTACAAGTGTAGGCCCCTCAATTGTAATTCACATACTTACTGTAGAAGTATTATCTGACTATGGGTAGGCTTCCCACCGTGATTTTTCATGTATAAATCTTGGTGTCGTGTGGATGGTGTTTATTCTATGATTGGTGTTCATGCTTAATTGGTTTAACTGCTATTCTGGTATTTGGTTTAAGCATTCTGGTATTAATGTTTTGGGTTCTGGTATTAAATTTTTAATTGCTTAAGGTTCCAGTAACCTCTGACAACTGATTCACCCCCCCCCTCCTCAGGTGTCTTCTAGTTATTTGAATTGTCTAACAATTATGGTGTTCATCTTTGTGGTTGCATTATTACTCATTGTTATATGCTTTTATGTATATCGGTTGCTGAGTTGTTGTGCTAATAAGGTTAAAATTATTCATTCCGACAGAACACTGATTCACCCCCCCCCCCCCCTCTCAATGTTCTTGGATCCCAACAATGTTAACTTTGAGTGTATGGTGAGGATAAGTTCTACTCAAGTTGTTAGAGATTTGCCTAAGATTGTGAAGCCCTCTAATCTGATATGTAAAGAACATCATATGGTGAAGCAAACAAGAACATCATTTAAAACAAAGTTAAATACATCTAATGGACTGTTAGATCTTGTGCATACTCACTTGTGTGGTCCTACTAGAGTGAGAAGTATGCATGGTGACATGTATTTCATGTTGTTGATTGATGATTGCTCTAGAATGATGTGGGTGACTTTTCTAAGGGAGAAATCAGAAGCATTAGAGAAATTCAAGATATTCAAAGCAAAGGTGGAGACCGAGACAAGGTTGAAGTTTAAGTGTATGAGATCTAAAAGAGGAGGACAAATCACGTCTAGTGAGTTTGATGCATTATGTGAGAGGAATGGAATTAGAAGACAGTTATCTGCTCCTAGAACCCCTCAGCAGAATGGAGTTGTTGAAAGGAAGAACAAAACAATCTTCGATGCTACTAGAACGATGTCGATTGAAGGAAATATTGCACAAACCTTTTGGAAAGAATTTGTTTACATATTCAACTAAGTGCATATAAAAGGTGATTCTGGTAAGACTCCTTATGAGCTATGGTTTCGTCATGTTACTACAGTTAGATATTTTAGAGTTTTTGGAAGCAAATGTTCTATCAAAAGAGATAAGGATATAGGAAAGTTTGATGCAAGATGTAATGAAGGAATCTTCTTGGGATATTATACTAAGAGAAAGGCCTATCAGTGTTACAATAAGAGGTTGAAGAAGATAGTGGAAAGTGCAAATGTAAAATTTAATGAATGTTTTGGAAAGTAGATTAGAGAATGCGGATATGAGATTGATGAACAGGATATTGTTTCTAAGCCTGCATAGACTGGGATCTTGAAGCAGATTAATCTGGTAGAGACAGTCAATTTGGATATTTTCAATGTCAATGAAGGACTTCAAGAGCCTAAGAATTAGAATAATCCAAAGACTGAGGTATGTAAAAGTGAATCACTCTGAGAATCATATTACTGGTGATAAGAACACGGGTGTGATGACTAGGAGAAGACTTGTTGTTGAAGAGATATGCTTGATTTCTAAGATTGAACGTTAAGATGTTTTTGAAGCATGTAAGGATGAGAATTAGATAAAAACTATGGAGGAGGAGTTGAATCCGATTGAAAATAATAACACTTGGGAGCTCGTTCTAAGACCTAAAGACAAAAATGTGATTGGCACTAAATGGGTGCTTCGGAATAAACTGAATGAAGTCAATGAAGTGGTAAGAAACAAAGCAAGATTGGTATGCAAGGGATGCTCTCAGATGGAAGGTATTGATTATGAAGAAACTTTTGCTCTTGTAGCTAGAATTAAAATTGTTAGATTGTTTCTTGCATATGTTGCTTATAATAATTTCAAGGTTTATTAGATGGATGTCAAGTTAGCCTTTTTGAATGGTAATCTTGAGGAGGAAGTCTACATTGAGCAACCAGGAGGATTTTCTTTATCAGATGAAGGAGACATGGTATGCAGATTGAAGAAAACACTATATGGACTGAAGCAAGCCCCTAGAGCCTGGTATGCCAAATTAGATAAGTATTTGATGAAGTTGGGATTTTGTAAAGGTACTGCTGACAGTAACTTATACTTTAAGTTTGAGAATGATAACATTTTGATTGTTGAAGTATTTGTGGATGACATTATTTTTGGAAACCATAATTTTATTATGAAGTTTGTTGATGATATGCAAAAAGAATTTGAGATGTCTATGATAGGTGAGATGAAATTCTTCTTAGGATTGCAAATTACTCAGATCAGTAAAGGTATTTTCATTTTTCAATCTAAGTATGTGAAGGAACTATTGAAGAAATTTGGGTTAGACGATTCTAAACATGTTGGAACTCCTATGGTGACTGGATGTAAGTTGTCTAAGAATGATGAATCTAAGAAAGAGAATCACACCTTGTATAGATCTATGGTTGGTAGATTGTTGTACCTAACTTAGACTAGAGCGGATATTATGCATGTTGTGTGTCTTTGTGCCATATTTCAAGCTAATCCTAAAGAGACTCATGTTACTATTGTTAAAATAATTTTTAAATACTTGAAGGGAACTATTGACTATAAGCTATGGTATCCAAAGAATGATGATTTTATGTTATGTGCCTATACTGATGTTGATTGGGCAAGTGATGTAGGTGACTAGAAGAGAACTACTAGTGGAGATTTATTTTTGGGGAATAAGTTGGTTTCATGGGCTACAAGATGTTATATCTCTATCTATTGCTGAAGTTGAATACATTGTTGCTGCTACAAATTGTACTCAGGTAGTTTGGATGAAACAAATGTTGAAAGACATTAGAGTTGTGTATGATGAGCCTATTGTTATTTACTGTGAAAATTCAAGTACTATTAATATTTTTAAGAATCTGGTACTACATTCTAAAATAAAGCATATATCAATTTAGTATCATTTCTTGAGGGATAAAGTTGGTGATGGAGGAGTAAAACTGGAGAATGTATCTAAAAAAGATTGGATTGCAGATATTTTCACTAAACCTTTTCCTACAGATACATTTGTGTATTTGACAGACAAGTTAGGGGTCTCTGCCCCTCCTGATGAGGACTAGGTGCATTGAGATGCATTAATCTGATGGACTCTATAGTCTTATCTCTTCATCCGGGTTGATGAGTTGATGCTACTACTCAATTGGAGCAGTTAGTCAGTTGTTCAAATCTGTGATTATGTTGTTTGGGCAAGAGAAGCTTGATTAGTTTATATCTTTGGCATTGTTGTCAAAGGGGGAGAGAAGCATGTGAAAAACTACCTTATCTTTGGAGCTTTGTGTGCATGATCTTAGGGGGGGCTGTTGGATTTTGCTGGTGTTAATTTATTCCTTTGCATTGATTTTTTTTCATATTTACATGTTTCCGTCAATGTCAAAGGGGGATATTGTTGGACATTAATGTTGCTAGGATATGTTGTTTTCATTGATGTCAACATATTCCTGTGTTTTGGTGTTGTAGAGAAATGTTTTAGTGATTTGATGATTCCAAAGAATTGACTTGGATTTAGGGTTCTACGTGAAGTATCTCTAGTGTCTCTACTTCATTCTTTATTGATTTCATTATTCTTTGTGGTGATTTGGTCGAGTTGTGGATTTTGGTATTGAGACTGGCTTTCAGTGTTCAGTGTTGCAGTGTTTTGGTGTTTGATCTGGTGAGCTTTGATATGAACATATCTTATGTTACGGATTTGGGAAAGTGTTTGGGATGTTTGTGTGTATATTCATTTCAAATGGTTCATGATTTGGTGCTCAAAAATATATCTTTCTTATCTGAGTTGTTGTTGTTAAGTGTTCTTGAATGTTAGCTTGTTGATCGATGGAGATTTACATAAGTGGTGTTGGTGCAGGTATTATGGATGCTTCTAACATTCTTGTTGGTATTTCCTAATCATTTCCTATTTTTCTTAGTGTTCCCCATTGATTATTGTGTGAGTTCTTGATGATCTTCTTGGTCCAGTGATATTCTTCATGTTATACGGTATTTGGTGGTGTAACATGTTGCGGTTGATCGTGGCAAGATTTTGAGTGGTGCATGTTTGAGGAGTTAATTTAGGTCCATGCTATAATATATATGACATTGTATTGGTCCGGTGGTTGATTTATGTATCGTGTGATGCAATTTTGTAATTAGGTGTTATGGGTTTGGCTGACCTTGATGATTTGTATAAATGGGTGTAATGTTCATGTAATTTGGTGTCGTGGGTGTTGACTCTACATTATCAGAGAGTGGTGTATGTGCAATCAAGTGAATATAATTTTTCGGTGTGGTGTGTTGAGCAAATATTGGTGAAGGGAAGACATTTGAGCTTAATTGAAACTGTCATCAGGCATTAGCAAATGCTATTTTTGCAGTTCACTCTTTTCGAATTGTAGTCTGAATCTTTTTGTAAGGTAGTGAACCTTCCCTGAGGGTTGGAGCCTTCTGGGTCATTGTAATTTGAGTAGTGAGCTCTAGGCAGTGTTCTTGAATGTATTTGCATTCCCCATTGTAATATTTACACATACTAATGCAAAGTATCATCTCATTGTGGGTAGGTTCCTACCGTGGTTTTTCCCCTAACTGGGTTTTCCACATCAAAAATATTGGTGTTATGTGTGTTGTTATTGTTTTTATTGTTTTTATCTTTCTTTTTTATGCGGTTGATCAGATCTAACATTGTGCTTAATTGGTTTAATCTAATGAAAACTGATTCACCACCCCCCCCTCTCTCAGTTTTCCTTCTTTGTTGTTGCCAAAAGATTTATACGTATGCTAAAGTGGGGCTAAATGTAGTCTCATGAAATTGCACCCTTAAGCAACTTCATGCATATTTGGGCCCCATTTTAGCATTCCAGGAGCTTCATTTTTGACATGCTTGATCCAATCCAATTCTACATTTATTTCTAGCATCTTCTCTTCATTTTGGACCTCAGGTCCTAGTTTAAAATCATATTGGAGGGAGAAAGGCACCTAGAGTGCCCCGCTCCCCCCCCCCCCCCCCCCAAATTTAGTCCACACAATGGTTGGCTTGATTTGGTGGGAAATCTCTTTTTTTTGTCATCCTACTCCATATTTTGCACCCTAAAATGCTTGCGAGAGGTATATAAGCAAGGTATCCTCCCTCATTTTGCAATCAATCAACTATAAGGACAAAGCTCTCCCTCAATTCCATTTCAAGAGTAAGAGAACAAGTATCAAGGCATTGAAGACTAGGAGTTTGTTGCAGATCTATGCATTTCCGATGACCTCCGTGATCTTCTTTACACTAGTACATTTGGAGTAGTTTTCTGACGATCGTTCATCATAACTCAGACAACTAAATGTCAAAATTTTGACGTATTTGTTAATCACTATGTTTTCGTTGGTGATTCCGACGATGGGATTCAAGTCGAAATTCAGACGACACCACATCAAAAATTTCTATGCACCCGTGACATGTTTTTTTGATGAGGAGACGTCGAAATTCCGACCTTGTTGCATCCTTTATTGTCATAACCTTTGTCGAAGACCCTTTATTTATCGTCGTAACCTTTGCCGATGTATTTTACTTTGGTAGTGTTCATTGGGATAAGTCTTATTAATAGCCTCATCGGCTACCGACAAAACAAGATTTCTCCATTGCCACTAGGCGGCATGTTTGTTTGACGAGGAGACGTCGAAATTCCGACCTCATTGCATCCTTTATCGTCGTAACCTTTTTTGATGACCCTTTAACACTGTAACCTTTGTCGATGCATTTTAATTCTGCCAATTTCCATCGGGATAAGTCTTATCGATAGCCACATCGGCTATCGACAAGACATGATTTCTCCATTGTCATTAGTGTGTGTTCTTCCGATGGACCATCTTCAAGGAGATGTTAGAATTTTGACCATTACGATGACGGACAAGGTTGCATCCTGCAATGTTTTTTTTGTCGCAGGTATGGCAACATCATCGGTTGTCTTGTGGTGTTCGTCGTGTTGGTTAATAGATTTTCATTTTACACATTTTAATTCTATAACTTCTGCATGCCCATAAACAAAAGACAAAAACACACCAACAGTTGGATAACTGCTTAAACAGTTAACCTCTATATATGGGTACAACTCCCCAAGAATGATTTTCAATAAGCTTAAGTTACAACAATTTCTATGCACACTTTTTACCAGAAAGCATTAAAGGTATTTAAGCATTCATATGTCAACACAAAATGAACACCGCAAATGTTTTTAAGCATAGATTTCTTTTTACAGCTCACAGACTTTCGTTCTTCTAATCGGCAAGACACATTTCAAAAGTTTTCCTTTTGCACACTCATATACACTGTATCAGAAAGATGATAAATTCTGCAATTGAATCAAATCTTCACAGAGATTCACACTTTAATTCATAAATACACAGATTTATAAGATGAAAAATGCTGCAATTTCATTCACAGATCAAATTGTCTTTCTTCCAGAATACATAGTATTGCAAAAATATAAAGCTTTTTGTTCTATCTTAACCCAAAAATT
This sequence comes from Cryptomeria japonica, assembly GCF_030272615.1. Classification (NCBI taxonomy): domain Eukaryota; kingdom Viridiplantae; phylum Streptophyta; class Pinopsida; order Cupressales; family Cupressaceae; genus Cryptomeria; species Cryptomeria japonica. The sequence goes on along the minus strand of NC_081405.1, from coordinate 336,575,885 downwards.
CTCAGACCTTTTACAAGGCTTTTAATCAAGTATATATAGCCACCATGCTATGATAGTTTGTTACAATTTAAACCAAAGTAAAAAGATTAACTCTCCTTGAGAGTCAAAGAAGTCTATCCCTATAACTGAAAAAATAACAACTAAACAAGAAAAGCGGCATAAGCACAAGAAACGACAATGCGATCAAGCTCCTACAGATGACGTGGCCTCCACCTGTTTATCCTGAGGCGAAGGAGTGCTATGGATATTGTGCCATTCCAAATGAGTTGAGGAGAAGTTGAGAATGAGTTGATAATGTGGAAGACCAATATGAAGTATTTGTTGCTTCCAGACCTCCTTATTCTTGCTCACTTGCACAACCTTGCCTTTGTGTGTCTCATTGTGATCAAAGCAAACCACTAGCATGGATTCGATTCGTGCAATTTTTGAGAAATCCTCTATTGTTATGGATTTTGCTTCCTGGATTTGTTGAACTCGATCCTTGAAGGTTTGAATCATATCAGCTGAATCTTCAAGTGTCTGCCTATCTTTTTTGAGGAGTTGAATATCTATGCACTTCATATCTTTCTACATAGTATTAATTTGTTCCTTTAACTTCTTCAAAATTTTGATGGATTCTTCATGCCCCTATTCAATAATTGAGTTCCTCCATTCAATATTTTCTTTACACACGAAAAGCACATTATCATTTAGGCCATGCACTGGTTTCTTTGCCAGGAAGTTCATGACTCCATACCTTTGGGTATCCCTCATTTTTTTCAGTACACCTACCCATTTTCTTTTCTCTTTTTCCTAGGCGATTACTTTTTTTTCTAACTCCTTGCTCATAGACTATATTTTCAAATACCTTAACCAAATCAGAAATGTAGCTTGTACCTTGTTGGGTAGTTGATTCTAGCCACTCACTGAAGACGTTTGTTACCATCCAACTTCTTTGAACCTGATCAAGCAATTTCTGGTTCATGGTGGCCTTGGATCAAATGACAAAGGTACTTGAGAAAGTGGTTGTGGATTAGGATCTTGTCTGGCATTGATGTATTGGGCCATTTGCATTATGATTTGTTTTATTTCATTTTTATCATTTTCACCTTTGCAAGTACTGGTCAGAATCCTCTTGGTGGAGGTTTCCAGGTGTTTAGCGTTCGCAGCTTGAGAGGTCACCCCTAAATCAATCTTCTCAATAAAAAAATCCTTCTCGGTGATAGTCTCAGCATCTTTATCCATTGGGGGTCTAGCTACCTCTGCAATCCAATGTCTTGTTTGATCATCCACATCTATCATTGCTTCAGTTTTAAGACTCTTGGACATTGACATTCTCCCCAAACATTTACTGACCATTCCTTCCATTGGAAGTGAGATTGGAATAACATTTCTTTTCTTGCTAAGTGAGGCACTTAACCATTTAGGAACAATAGATGTTTCCATGGGTGGAGGTGATTGTTGGTTAGTGATGACAATGACCATGTTGTTTACAGAACCCTCGGCTTCTTGAGTTTCCTTTCCCTTATCAGCAGCACCAACAATGAGCGTGTCCTGCATCTGGGTGTCCATTATCCCTTGAATTTCTTCTTCAGAGTCCAAATATACTACAAGTGGACTTGTAGGGATTTTCTAACTGCTCTTCTTGCTACGAGATCTGGTGACACAAGCAGGGGAGAAACTCAGAGAAGATTCTCCTAAGTTTGTAGTTTTGATTTTCTCGGTCCTCTGTTTCTCATTACCTGCAATATTAATAACAATGTTAGAAAAGGGAAGAGATACTTGTGAAGCTGCACGAGTTCGACCAACTTTTCTACTCTTAGGTGCCGACATGAGTTGTTGTCCAAAACGGCGGTCTTTTAGCCATCTTTTTGTCTGTCTAATCACATTGAAGGTTCTAGCTTGAATGTTGTCATCCCCTTTTCTATCCCAATCAAATTTTGGAATAGGTTGCCCTGTATCTTCTCATTAAACTTGGGATCAACAACTTCACCTTCATCCTCTTGTACATCAGAGACATTCATGGATAAACCCATTATCACAATCTGTTGAACTGTGAACCTTGACCACAATCTTCCTTTGACTTCAAATTCATCATCACAGTTCTCCCAGTAGTCTTCTAGCTGAGGTTCATGACAAAAATCAATTTCAACATTCAAGTTTTCTATGGAAAACCTTCAGCTATCAAATTTACGTCTAGCAACATATAACTACAATTGAAGTTCTTTAATTCAAGTTCAAGATTTAAGGCATGTGAAACAGATCTACAGCTATAATGTCTCAGCTCTACTGGAAAGACAACTCCAGACTTCCCTTCACTTCTCTTATCAATGTAAGTGAGTTGTCGACTGACTTCAATCAAAATATAACTATCTAGAGCATACCTGGGTAACCTGAAAGGTTCACCCTGAAAACCACCAACTCTAATATAAGTGAACTAAGCAAACTGGATGAAGAAACTACCATAGATCCTACAATTTCTATCGCTTTTGTTGACAATCTCTTGTTTATGTTACCCTGCTACTCATGAACCAATCTACCTACAAAAATATCGTTCCACCTCATGAAGTTTTCAGCATATCTCTATTGCTGCATGTGAGGATAGTATTCATAAACCCTTATCCCATCAACCCAGGGTTCATGGTGTAAGCCACTCCAATCTCGAGTGTAGGCGAGCATATAAAATAGGTACAAGGACATATAAAACCACTCATCCCTACAAATTTTTTTAAGCTCTCATGTAGTCTCTCTGCAACAACTTGTCCCCGATCTAGATAAGTGTTTCCATTCAACATGACTTGAATGTAGAAATACATCCAGTCTTCCCAATAAAAGGCATGAGAATTTCTCTTCAATTTGTTCAACAAAATAACAATATCTCGTACTTCTGTTATAAAATTCTCTCTGGTGAGTGGCCTAGGTAACCTCAAACCTCCTTTTTGAATCTTCAACAACCAGTTTCTAGCAAGTACACTTCTGTAGATGCTCTTCTTCTCGAAAAAGAAAGAGTATGAAGTACCAATAATCCAATATTCATACGGCTCCTTATGAGGAATTCCCATGGCTGCCATTATGGTCTCCCTATCAATATTCAACAAAACCTCACCATTGATGGCCCTAATACACCTACGTTTTGCATCATACCGGTTCATACATTCTAAAACCAGCTCCGAGCACGGTGCCGCAACAAGAAATGCATCGGCCTCAATCAGACCACTTCTTAAAATTTTCTCCATCATGGAATTTTGGACTGGATTCTTAACTCTTTCAAGGAAATCAATGAGGTATGCTTGTGCTAGTGAAGTGTCACCCATCTTTGGAAATGAGCTAACCAAACAAGAAGTTCGACCCAATTTTGGTAGAGTTGGCCTCATGATGGCCCCTCTCATATTTATCAAACAATTTCGGGGATACAAATGAATTCCACTATACAGCAAAGGAAACGGACAACAACTAGCTTCTGAGCAAGAAAATACAGCAGAAAAAGAAACAATTAAAACTAACCTTATCCTGACAACAAATTATCGAAACCTTCTGAGTGCAGATATAATACCTTTGGCTTCCTTCGCTTTCATGACTACTGAGAAGGTACTAGAAATATTGCTATCTTTTGCAACAAAAATGAATAAAATCTCACTCAAATCCTAGCTAGTTGTACTAATTAAGTAATCTCGTGTGAATTGACACCTGATGTGATGGATATCCTGCATGCATTTAATTTCAGGTCATTCCATTACATGTCACACAAATTACCATGATTATTTGCCGTAATTAGAAACTAACATTTCGAACTACCCGGAATATTCTCTTTCCCGCCACCATTTTCCCTCCATGATATGCACACCACTTCTAAATGAAGCCTAAGACTATGAATTTTGAACTTTGAATCTTGAACCAAGAACTGAAAGGTTCAAAGGTTCAAGTTCAACTCTGAGGAAGAACATAGAACAAAACATAAAACAATCTTCATGGCATAAAAACAAAAGACAACGAACGAGCAAAGACATAACTGATGCACAACCAACTTTGAACCTTGAACCTTGAGCCTAAAGGTTCAAGTTCAAGATGAACTTTCAACAAAGCGCTCGCCTTTACCATGAAACAAATCCGCGAAGACAACTCTCTTTAAAGTGAGCTTTAAACTTGAACTTTGAACTAAGGCAAGGTTTAATGACTTGAGTTCAAAGGGAGGAAATACACAACCAAAAAGGAAAATAAAAATTAAAAGATGACTTTCGAATTGAACCTCAAAGAAAAGAAGGGAGGACTAACACGTCGGAATTCTAACCTTCCACAACATTTTTTTTTTTTTAAAATCTTGACTACTTTTGTCTACACCGATGACCCTTTATCGTCGTAACCTTTGCCGATGCATTTTACTTTTTGCCAGTGTCTATCGGGATAAGTCATACCAATAGCCTCATCGGCTATCGGCAAGACAAGATTTCTCCATTGCCGCTAGTGTGTGTTCTGTCAATGGACTTAAACAGTGTATGCTATCTCGATCACAAGCTTCTACTTGTCAGTGTTACTATCGGGTTGACTTTTGCCGATTACAAAGGATTAATATAAGCAGCATTAATATCAATGATCTTACAAAAGATTAAGTGTAGTAGTTACTTCATTATCAGGAAGATAAAGATGAAATAGCTACAAGAATACATGAGAAGACTTATCATAAGGAATCATAATAGTTAATGTCAAAAATATCTTGCAGCCAATACATAAAGCATTCATAAATAGTCATACAGATAGTCATATTGTTGTTTAAAAATACTATCAAAGGAGAATATTATAAAGATAGAGACCTAGAACTCGGTATGTAGTCATGGATAACAGTGTAGAGTTAGGTATAGTCTTAGACCTTGTTTAAAGGGAAACATGTGATAGTGCACATGCCTAAGGAAAACTCTACAAAATAGTGAGAAGGAAGACTATCAAGAACACTATTTTAGTCTTAGGCATACACAGCTCAAGGAGATAATGATTAACAAAGAAAGCACTTACAAAGATATATCTAATCATAAAAGATAATCATCTGAGTTGGAGACATGAGAATATTGTAGAACACAAACTAGATAGTGCCATCTTAAGGCATACACTCCATTTCAAGGCTCCAAACTTAAGGGAAATACAAGGAGATTCCATCAATGCCAATTGTAGTCCATAAAAGCCTTGTCACAAAGCAAATCAAAGACAAAGTGCAGTCATACAGAGATAAGAAGATCAAGTCTATCAAATAAATAAAAAAACTCAAAGGCATTCAAAGATGTAATAGTCATAAGGCATGCAATAATGAGGAGTGAAGAATAATTGTGATAGAAATCAGGTTCTAAATGGAGAGGCACATGACATTAAGTTTGAGATTAGACAATGCAACATGGAGATATGATCACCTTCTATGAGAAATGAAACTGCAATCATGATAGTATTTTTTAGTAGATTGGACTATCATAAACATGCACATGGAAATGACTAAAGGATGGGACTTTCAGTTAAGTGAACTTCAAGTTAGAATGCAAGTTCTTACTATCATTCATCAGTTCAAGCATTAGCTTTTAGAGAAAATGTGGATTTATAAGTTCATCGTCAATTTAAGGCCTGAAAAGGTGGATTTTTGAGGACAATTTCATCGGTTAGAAGCCCCTCATAGGTCATACATGAGACAATATGACTTTTAGATAATTTAAAAGCTAAGTTACCGATTTAGGTACACATACGAATACGGAATCAGGTATGGATTCACAGAATTGGTAAAAAAAAATCCTTGGGTATGGGTACGGCTACGTCCATACACACACACACATATATATATATATGACATAAAATCTACTCCAATGATATAAAAGCAGCTGAGAGCAAATGTAATATTAAATTTATTTAGTTTATGACAGACTGAAATGAAATCAAAGTAAACACTCATATAGTGAATTGCATAAATGGAGAAACTAATTTGATTAATGATGCTCAATTAGGTCTTGAAACTGTGTGAGCTTGAATTTCATCCTCAAAATGTTACCTGTAATAAGTTAGTTTCACAAAATACAATGGAAATGCATACACGAAATCCAAAATCCACCAATGAAACTACATGAAATACATACTAAAATAAATCATTATTTTACCTTCATGGCTTATGTCTCATTGTGTCCTAACTCCATTGTTCTTGGTTGCAGATGGTGTACTCTCAGACAATGCATTGTTGGCTTCCAAGATGGCATATGAAGAACGGACTGATAACTTGTAGTTAACTGATAGTATGATATGCAAAGCTACATGATTATGCTAAAATGATAATGCTATATGATTATATTGCTAAAATGATATTTTCTATTTGCTAATTGCTTCAAAAACTCACGGATGCATATGATTGATTGAAAACTATTTTGAAGACTAACCCTCTCAACTGAAGCTCTTGATTTTATAGACCTTGAGCGGATTAGATGATGTGGCTCAGATCAACGATCTTGATCATATCTGCAATTTTGAATGGCTGTGAGCAAAGGTGAAGGTTGAGAGAAAGGGGGAAGGAGAAGACAAGTGTCACTCATCTCACCTTGACTGGGTTGCTGACTGAGAGAATCTAGGGATGGTTGGAGGAAATTTAGGCATGGTAGGACAAGTGGACTCAAGTCCTTCCCAAGATGTAGGGGGTGTTGGAAAGAATATAGGAAATGGTTATGAAATATGTGTACGTACACAATTTTCATTAAGTTTGGTAGTTGAGGATAAATCATGAATTAATATTTAAGGAATATTAATTTCTTTAGCCACATGTTTGATGAGTTGGCAAAGGGAAGGTGAAGTGGGGATGGAGGGTGAGTTGGAAAAGGGATTAAATAATTTAGGAAATTATTTAATATTTGAGACTATAGGATAGGAGAATAATATTAAATATTGGATATTTAATTGCTTGGAGGAGATAATTAAATATTAGATATTTAATTAACTTGGTTAGAGGAATAATTAAATATTAGATATTTAATTAATTCGGAAGAATAGGATAATGAATTAATTAACAAAATATTAATTAATAGAAAGATATAAAAATGAATTAAATTAATTAATCTTTTCGAATTAACTATTTAATAGAAGAATAAATATTAAATAAATATAAAATATTTATTTAATTGCTCATAGCCAATTTTTAGGTGTATACATTTTGCCCCTCTTTGAAATGACGTCGAGACAACATTGTTTCAAAGATTAAATGAAGTCTCGATAATGCCTGATAGAAATTGAAAATCCATTGTGTTTGTGTGCCCCCTCAGGAGATTGATCATGAAATTGTCGAAAATTTTAGTGTGAATGATTAATCTCGTGATAATGTGATAAGAAATTTAGTCAATTAAATTCATTTGTAAAAAACAAATTAAATTGCCCCATTGTTGAAATTAATTACTCTTGAAATAGTAAATATAAAATTAACCAAGGCTAATTTTAACTTCATTGTTATCCTTGTCAGCTTTTGGAGAGAATATTCTTGCTGAGGTGGCCAAAATGGTGATTCCAGTGGAGTGTCATTGATTCGAGCGAGTTCAGCGATAACAGCGGCCAGTCGAGTATGGGTATCCGGTATGTATCTTATCCCAAGCTTTGTTTTCAAGTTTTCATTCAAAATTTCATGTTTTAGGCGCTCTTTTTTGAATTTTTGAAAATTTCAATTTTTTCGATTTTAGATTAGCGCATTTGCAATTTCCTTTAGCGCATATGCCATTTCATTTAGCGCAAATGCTTGATTTAGCGCTTTTGCTTTGTATGTTAGCGCAAATGCATAGATTGTTAGCGCTTTGTGTGTTTTAGTGCGTTTGTTTTATTTGTTAGTGCAAATGCATGAAATGGTAGCGCTTTTGCATGGAATAGTGCATATGCATTGTTGTTTAGCGCATATGCTTGATAGGATAGCACTTTTGCTTATAATAGCACATATGCATCGTTGTTTAGCGCATATGCTAAAAAAGACAGTGCTTTTATTCAAAGTTGGTATTTTTGATAAGTGCGAAGGTTTAATATCACTTTTGATGATTAGATTTAACATGTGTAATATGCATTGTGGATGAAATAGAGTCTTGATTGAGTGATTGCGTGATTGATAGATAGCTTTGATTGCTCGATCGAGTAGCTTTGAGTAGCTTGATTGATAAAGTAGCTCTGATTAGCTTGAGTGATAAATTGGATGATTGAGTAGCTTTGATTAGCTTGATTGATAGATTTGATGATTGAGTAGCTTTATTTAGCTTGATTGATAGATAGATTTGATTAGCTTGATTGAGTAGATTTGATGATTGAGTAGCTTTGTTTAGCTTGATTCAGTAGCTCTAAGAAACCGATTTAGTTTCTGATGCAAGAGCTTAGCAGAGTTTTTGATCAAACTCAGTGATTGATAATAAACCATGATTGATAGGTTTAAAATGATTTGATAGCTCAAGTTGCTTCAATTTGATTTGATTGATTGATTTGATTGGTTGATTGATTGATTTGATTGATTGATTGATGATTGAGATAGTTTGATTTGATTGATTGATAATTGATGATTGAGTCAGTTTGATTTGATTGATTGGTTTCTTTGGAAAAATAGGAGAAACTTGATGTTCTCCAGTGTCGGGAGAAATTACCGGCCATACATCATTTAGTTCCAGAGTTGTCCCAGGTTGAGATTAGACACATAGATGCCTGTGATTTATGTCATTTATTGTTTATGCCAGAGATTATGCATAACAAAGGTTTGTTGACTGCATTAGCCGAGAGATGGCATAGTGAGCATAACACTTTCCACCTACCAACGAGTGAGATTAGTGTTACCCTAGAGGATGTCTACAGGATTCTGCATATCCTGGTGACTGGGGAGCTAGTGCAATACGATTATCAGGATCGCGTTGGGACCGAGGCTTGCAGAGTTGATTTTACTGATGAGAGCATCAGTAGAGGAGAGATTCGATGGGTAGACATGGTGATGTACTATGAGACTCTTCTTGTTATTCTTGTTGGTTTGATTGGTGGATTTATGTGTCCTGATAGGCGATCTTGAGGTTTATCGGTTGGATGGGGTGAGGTTCTACTGAGTATGATGCAACATCGTACACGATGTGCTTGGGGTGTTTGTATGCTAGCACATTTATATCATGATCTTCACCAGGTTGTGTATGATGAGAGTGCTAGTTTGTCTACAGGATGCATGTTATTGCAAATCTGGTGCTGGGAGCACATTGTTGTTACTCGGCCTATCCATCACAGAGTTCATGGAGAGAGGCAGCCATATGTTTATTTTTATGCAGGTGTTCTTACTCAGCCCAACCTGGGTAAGATGGAGTATTGGCGTTGGGTTCTTGATTCTTTGGATAGCATCACTTGGAGACCATATGTTGATTATGAGCCATGGATGGATGATGCACAGACATTACCATTTATCATGCAGAGTAGATATCTCATTGGCCGTATACCCTTCATTGTTGAGCGACAGTTGATTGGTCGGATTTTGAGACAGTTTGGTATCATTCAGCCTATGCCTACTAGTGTGACGATTTATGCTCGGCGATACAGAGATAGGCAAGATTGGGGACCATCTTTGTCATTTGAGATTACTCGTGCAGAGTTTGTTGCTACTCTGAGAGTGGCTTATGATATGAGATTGCACATTCTTGATCCTAGGGTTACTACAGAGTATGCTCAGTATTTATTAGCTCATCCATTTCCTCGGATTACGGATCCGGCAGATCCTCCTCCTAGCTCAGGAGATGATGATGATGATTCAGATGATCCTGTTAGCAAGAGACGGAGACATAGATGAGATCTTAGAGCTGCGCATGAGGCTGGGAGAGGTGGAGATGATGGTGGGGATGGAGGTGGTGGTGGTGGTGGTGGTGGTGGTGGTGGACCTAGACGGAGAGGACGGCGATTGAGAGTCCGCAGAGGACCATTTGGAGTGGTTGGCAGGATTGATTGACCTCATCCTATGGGTGGGAGAGATGGTGGATGGATTGGGAGGGATACTGGCAGGGTAGGGATGAGATCACCTACAGGATTACCATTGAGAGGGGGCAGGGTGACTGGATTGGATGGGGGTTGTGGGAGAGGTATTGATTTTGGACTGATTCAACCAGATCCTAGAGTTATTGCAGCTCATGGTGGTGATGATGAGGATCCTGAGGATCATATTCTCCTAATTAGATGATAGGTTTAGAGAGTTACTCGGACTGAGGTTCCAGCAGTTGGACAGGTTGGTGGCGAGGGGATTAGGATTCATGCACCACAGCAGGATCTACCAGAGCAGGTTGCACAAGTGCAGGATATGCCAGATGTGGTTATACCAAAGCACGATGTGCCAAGGCATGATACTATTGATAGTCTGAGAGCACAGATTGATCAACTTCGACCATAGATACAGACTCATATGACTGAGAGAGGCATAGTTGTTAAGAGACAGCGGGATACTCAAGGTCTTCTAGATCATATTCAGCAAGTTGGATCAGGTACTCTCTCAGCGGACACTGTTAGAGCATTATTTCGGTCCGGGAAGGAGACTTCCTACTGGCGACGATGATATGAGGAGGCAGTTGCAGAGAGCCAGAGAGTAGGTAGTTATCAGACCACCGTGTTGATGGATACTAGCAGTGGTGGGGTCATGGGACCTCCTCAAAGGAGTGGTGAGCATGGTAGACAGGCATCTGGAGGATCTTCTCGCCCACAGCCACAGAGACGGACAAAGTAGAGGTGATAGTGGTACAGGACAGTCGTGACTTGATTTGGATCATTGGTATTGTTTATTGGATATCATTGTATACTTGGACTTTTATTGTTTTATGATGATCTATATGCAGACATGGATTCTATATGATGATGCTTTTATTTATGCATGTTATTTTATTTGATGATGTTCTATATGCTTATATGCTTTGATTTTATGGATGCAATGATTAGATGGATAATGATATGATGGTAATAACTTACACATGATGCAAATGATAAATGTTTTTTATTTTTTATTTTTTTTACTTATCCTGGATGCAATTGAAAATGATTACTTAACTTAAATGATGCAAATGAAATGATTACTTAATGCTTACAATGATGTATATACAAATGAAATGTTTTTTGAATTTTTATGCATGCAACTAATTGATAAATGGAATGATAATGCAAATAATAATGATACACTATATGGTTAATGAAATGCACTTAATTGAATGCAATTAATACAATGATAAAATGCAGCTAAAATGAAATGAATAATGATTAAAAATGAATGCACCTACAATGATTAAATGCAAATTGTTTTTATTTGTCCAAGTATACTCAATCTTTATTTATGACCGTTGACCTGCTAATGAAATGATATGCTTATAATGCAGTTCATCATGAATGCTTATAATGCAGATGAATAATGAGTTAATGAAATGATCTAACTAAAAATTGTACTGCCATTTTTCATATGCTATCAGGTAACAGTGCTTGATTTCATCATTGAGCTTTAAAATGTTGTAAGAAAATACAAGCAACTTGACATAAAGATTCAAGATGACCTGAGTATTTCTTACATGGATTTTGATATAGCAAGTTAATACAAGCAAATTGATATAATGAATCAAATTGACCTAAGTATTGCTTGCAGAATAGACAAGGAGTATCTCCTTTCATGCATGACTTGGAATGTCCTCCTTGATCTTTTGCCGATCATATCCTGAGACAAGTTCATACTGTAGTAAGAGATAAACCACAGACAGCAATCAAAGAAAATAATCATGCCCCATCATAGCTCCTCTAGTCATGGACATCCTTGAGTCGCATAGAGTACATGATTAGTAAAAATCAGGATATAAACACTGAATCTTGTATGTCATTCACATGTTCCTATGGTCATTAACTGATATAATCATCTTGATGAATGATCTTTGATAATCCTTTATAGCTTGCGGGTTGATTCTTCATTTTCTAAGTTTAACGATTCAGTTGTTGATGAGATGCCTTGATTGATTTGTTGCTTTGTTGCTTGTTATCTAATTCAAAACCCTAGATGTTTTTGGTTTTTTTTGTAAGTTTTTCGAATTTTTTTGGATTTTTAAGTTTTCAAAAGATCACCTTAGCAAAAGGAATTAGGATTTTGCCCCTAGTAGAAACAAAAATTTATTATGGATGTATGAATTGATCAAGATCCAAACCATGATAGAATAGAAATGCAAATTGATAGATACTGATAAAATCTAAGACAGTGACTACGACAAGTATGTCAAAAGGTTATAATTGTTGGTAAGCTGCATATTTCTTGCTAAATGGTTCAGAGCAATGGATGTGAAAGATGGAATGGATAAGCTAAGATAGATGGAAGTGATAAATACGAGAGGATGGAGTGGATAGGTCCACAAAACGATCTCATGGATGGAGGAACTCACTTTTTAGATAGTGCCTGTTTACCAGGTTTTCACCATCTAAATTTATTGCATTTTTGTTGTTTTATACTTTTTAGGGATTTTGTGCTTTTCTAATTTTTACTAATTTCTTCAAGACTTTATATGCCTTTTATTGATTTTTCCAGGACTTTATATCTCAAGCATATAATTTCTTGAGATGGATAGAATTGATAGGTTCATCAAGCCAATCACCTTCAGGGGTAGATAACTTGTATGCTCCCGATCCATATGTTGCTACTATGACAAAAGGTCCTAGCCAATTTGGTTCAAATTTTCCCTTCTTTTCTCGATCTTGCTGATTTCTTGGATTCTCCCTTAGAACTATGTCTCCAATCTGGAAAGTGTGTGGCTTGACTCTGTGGTTATAGCTTCTTGCCATTCTTTGTTGGTATACTTTCAAATGGTCTATTGCATTTTGGTGACGTTCCTGATTCAGTTCTAGTTCTTGGAGTCAAGAGACTCTTTGTTCTTCTTCTGGTATAAGACCATACAAGGATACTTGTAGAGAAGGTATCTCTACTTCTATAGGTAATATAGCTTTTGATCCATAGATGAAACAATATGGAGTTTCCCCTGTTGGAGTGCGGACACTAGTTCGGTATGCCCAAAGAGCAGGATTTAGCTGAATGTGCTAGTCTTTTCTAGCTTCATTGACTGTTTTCTTCAAGATTTTCAAGATAGTTTTGTTTGATGCCTCAGCTTGACCATTACCTCATGGATAATATGAAGTAGAGAATCTATGTTGGATATGAAACTATTCACATAGCTCTTTCACATCTTGAATTTTGAACGTTCTTCCATTATCAGTGATAATGGTCATAGGAACTCCATAGCGACAGATTATATAATTCAAGATGAATGAGGATATTTGTTTTCCTATCACTTTTGTTAAAGGCACTACTTCAATCCATTTAGTAAAATATCCAGTAGCAACTAGAATGAATTTATGGATGTTAGAGGATGAGGGATTGATCTTTCCTACCAAATCCAGGCCCCACTATGAAAATGGCCATGATCCTTTCATAGGATATAACTCTTGTGCTGGTGCATGAATTAGATTTCCATGAATTTGACATTGTTGACACTTTCTAGCATAGGTGAATGAGTCTCTTTCCATAGTAGGCCAAAACTAACCCATATGAATAAGTTTCTTAGCCAATGTTAAACCACTTGAGTGTGTACCACAAATACCCGCATGAATGTCATTAAGAACTCTCTCAGATTCATCTTTTTCAAGACATCTCAACAATGTACCATCTAGACTATGCCTATATAGGATATCAGCAATAATGGTATAGCGAGAGGACTGATGGATAAATTTTCTTCATTGATTACGAGATAATTCCAAAGGAAGGATATGATCTTTCAAATATTGGTAGGTTTGACCATATAGGGATTGACTGGTTCCTGATATATGGCAAACTCGATAGGTATGCTGAGATTGAATGGTAGGGGTTAAGATATCTTCCACAAGAAACTCGTAACATTGTTGATTCTCTTTATTTTGCAAGAGAGATGCTATTGTAGCCATTGCATCTGCTGCTTTATTCTCATTTCTGGGAATCTGGGTGAATGTGATTTATTTAAAATGTCCTTTAAATTCTTCCACTAGTTGTTTGTATGGCATAATCTTATCATCTTTTGTTTGATATTCATCATTTATTTGATTAATGACAAGTTGTGAATCACCATAGACATGTAGTTCTTTGACATTACATTCAATGGCCATTTTGAGCCCTATAGTCAATGCTTCATACTCTGCAGTATTATTGGTGCATGGAAATCTTAGTCTATACGATTTCATAATTGTATGTCCTTGAGGTGTGATAAAAAAGATTCCTGCACCTGATCCATATTGAGTATAAGAACCATCAAAGTACAATTCCCAAAAGTTTGTACTTACTGTCAAGATATCTGCATCAGGAAATTCAATGTGCAAAGGCATGTCATTTTGTAAAGGTGCATTAGCCAATTGATCAGCAATGACATGTCCTTTGATGGCTTTCTAGTCAACATGTTCTATGTCAAATTCACTTAGTATCATAGCCCATTTGGCTAGTCTCCCCATTAATGTTGACTTGCTCAACAAATATTTGAGAGGATCTATCTTTGCTATTAGTTTTACAGAATGAATCAACATATAATGTCGTAGCTTCTGAGTTGCAAATACAACTGCTAGACATATCTTTTCAATTGATGAATAATTTAACTCATATCCAACAAGTGTTCTGTTGATATAATAAACTGCTCTTTCTTTTCCTTCATCATCATGCTGAGCTAGGAGAGCGCCTAATGATACACTTGTTGCTGAGACATAGAGTAACAAGGGTTTCCCTTTGGTTGGTGATATCAGTGCTGGAGGACTCATAAGATATTCTTTTATTTGCAAGAAAGCTTCTTCACATGTTAGATCCCATTTGAATGGAACATTTTTATGTAGAAGATGGGTAAAGGGAAGACATCTATCGGCCAATTGGGACACAAATCTTCTGACTGATTGCAACCTTCCTTGTAAACATCACAATTGACTTATGTTCTTAGGTGACTCCATCTCCATGATAGCTTTAAATTTTCTAGGATCTACTTCAATGCCACGAGCTGATATAATGTACCCAAGGAGCTTTCCAGAGGTTACCCCGAATGCACATTTCTTTGGATTCAATCTCAATTGATATCTTTCCAGCCTGTCAAAAATCTTGCTTAAAATGTTCAAATGTTCTTTTCTTGTGTGAGATTTTGCAAGTATGTCATTGACATAATCTTCCATAAATGTATGCATCATATCATGGAAAATTGTCGTCATAGCCCTTTGATAAGTCGCTCCTGCATTCTTAAGCCCAAATGGCATAACATTCCAGCAGTACGTTCCCCATGCACAGGTGAAAGTTGTCTTCTCTTGATCTTCAGGTGCGATTCTTATTTGATTATATCCTGAGAAGTCATCCATTAATGAAAACATCTCATGTCCCGCTGATAAGTCCACTATGATATCAATGTTTGGTAGTGGGAAATCATCTTTTGGACATGTTTTATTCAGATCTCTGACATCTGTGCAGATTCTTATGCTCTTATCTGGTTTTGATACTGGTACAATACTTGAAACCCATTCTGGATAAGCAACTGGTCTTATGAATCCCACTTCTAATAATTTCTTGAGCTCAGTTTTGACAAGGAGAGCAATATATGGGTGCATCTCTCTTAGCTTCTGCTTAACAGGTTTTGCTTTTAAATCCACATTAAGATGATGCATGATAAGATCTGGGTTAAGCCCTGGCATATCTGCATAAGACCAAGCAAAATTTATTTGTCGTTGCTTAAAGAATTCCATGTATTCTTTCCTCTCTTTTTCTGATAATGAGGCAGCAAAATGAAGTATTTTAGGATCCTTTGATGTATCAATGTTTACCACTTCCGTTGGTTCTATCAGGATAGCAGATCTTTCTTGAAAATATGCAGGAAAAATCTCAAACTTTCCATATTTTGACACCTCAAGGAGGTTTTCATCATCAGATACGCCCTTTATTTTCTCTTTTGATTGATCTAATGTTGCCATGAAATGGTTTTCAACAATAGGTCTCTTTCCTTGTTTTATTTCACTTTTGCGACTAAAAAGTTTGGCATTATCCTAACTATGAAAAACATTACTTGATTCTGTAGTGGAAGATATCTTAGGTGGGATGGGTTCAATAGTGTTAAGGTACACAACTAAGTCATGATCATTGGAAAAGACATTTAGTTTGGGGTTGTCTAAATTATCCCAATCAATTAGTTCAGGATGAAGAAGGGGTAAATCATAATCACTGTCATTATTAGGTGTTTCAATATTCATGACATAATGATCATAATTTAGCATAGAATAGGTATTATCATAGATTAGATGTTTTTGAGGATTGTCTTTCTCAAGAATTTCCAAATTAGTCTTAACAAGATTAATATTAGCATTTTGTAGTTCACACTCAAGTGGTTCTTCAATTGATGTTTGTCCCTTAAATGAATGGATTATATCAACGCACACATCTTTGGTACTACAAATTTCTTCCTGATCGACTCCATTTGCATTTTGGAGTTGATAGACTTGTGTACATGTTAAAGAGGATTCTTTCAATAGATTTTGTCTCCTTTCAAACTCAGCTTCTTCTGGACTAATAGTTAATCCAACTTGACTATCTCTTATTTCTTCTATGGTTCTTGCATATCTGATTCTTGTTTGCACTTCTTGTGGCATTGTGTCGTTGTTTTTGTCATTCTCTTTTCTTTTTGCATACACCTCTTTTCTTTTAATTCTGAGTTTCTCTTGTCTCCTTTCTAATTTTATCTTTTGTTCTGTAATAGACAAGTCTTCTTTTGTAATAGCTGCTTGATCTTCATTGTGTTCTTTACTTGATGTAGTAGATAAGGCATCTGGTCCCCATTCATACTCATTGGAATCTGTTTCTAAATTCTGATCTAAGATTACTCCACTATACCATACTGGAATGTCGTATGGTGCAAAAAGTTCTCTGATTTCTGTCATTTCTATTTTTACTGCTTCTGGAATATCTTGTTCAGATTTTTCTTTTGTTTGTATTTCTAGGACTTGCTGAGAAGATTTTTCATTCCCTGGGATGATAATCTCCTCTTCTTTCTTTTCATGTTCTTCTTGCTCTTTTTGTTTATTGGTTATTGTTTCGGCCGCTTGATGTAGCTTTTCTTGCCAATTTTCTTCTTTAGAAACTGATTTCTTTCTCCATTTTTTCTATTGATGATTATGTTGCTTTTGATTAGACTTCAGATATCCTAACCTAGATTTATCTTCTGTGGATTGTGAATGCGGACAAATAGGTTCTAAAATACCTTGATGTTGCTTACCAATTGGTCTTTTCCCTTCATATCCCATCTTTTGCATGATTTCATATCCTTTGCCATATTTTTTTATGGGAATATTGACTTTTGTTGTTGTTGCTATAGTTTTATCTTCATCCTTGTATAACCAATCAAGAATACTTTTGTCTTCATTTTATTCTTTAAGAGTTCCAACACTAACAAATGTCCCTTTAAAACATATGTTTTGATTTTCCTAATGATTTTGATTGAATATCTATAGGTTTTCCATATGACTTAGGGGAAAGTGGAAAATTATTCAAAGAATACTTTCCCATTCCTTCATCATTTAACTTGAGCTTTTCTTCAAAAGTTTCCCATAACTTTGCTTGAATTTCCTTGGTAGGATATACTGATTCTCTGTTATGTGGAACTGTGGTATCTTGTGTTGGCTTCAAATTATTGCAATATTGACTGGAATCTACAATTACAGTGATTTCTTTTCCTTCATGAGGAAATTTTACACATTGATGGTATGTACAAGGATCTGCTTGCATCTTGTGAATCCATGGTCTTCCTAGAAGAATGTTGTAGGAGAGATTCAAATCTAAATCTTGACACAATGTATCCTTTTCCACAAGTCCTATCCTTATTGGTAGCATAACAGTTCCTTTAAAAGAACGTTCTACTTCATCATAAGCCTTGATGGTTATTTTCTTTTTCGGGTCTACTGCATTCTCTGAATATCCCAAAGCTTTTATCAAGCTTAAAGCACAAATGTTTAAACCAGCTCCTCCATCTATGAGTACACGTTTGACATGAGTTTTATTAATGGAGACTTCAACATGTAAAGGAGAATTGTGAGGATATTGTAAGGATGCATCATCATTTTCAAAAAATGATAAGCAATGAGGGGCTATAAGATGTCCTACCATGTTTTGGAACTGATCTATATCCAAATCTTTTGAAACCGTTGCTTCCACTAAAGATTTCTCCAAAATTTCCTTATGCATAGGTGAAATCTTGAGAAGTTCCAAAATTGATATTTGAGTGGGTATTCATTGTAATTGCTCTACTAAATTGTATTGTTGTGATGTGGATGTTTAGTCTTTTGCTATACCTGGAAAGGTAACCTTTGCTTTGCTTCTTATGATAACGTTGATTGGTTCTGAAGATTGATTTTCGTTAATAAATATCACATTTACTACATCATCGTATGTATAAGCATAATTCACTTTGGTTTTCCCTTTGTCATTTTCTAATCGGGATGATTCACCTTTATCATAGTTCGGAAGTGGAGTTTTAAAAGCTAAGTGTGATTCACTCATCTTATGGCTATCCACCGTGATGGTTCCATTATCAATTAGATCTTGGATAATGTGTTTCAATATTTGACAATCATTTGTTAGGTGTCCTTTATTCCGATGATAATTGCAAAAGTGATCGTCATTCCACCAATTTGGCTTAACAGGTGGTTCATAAATTCTTGCTTATGGTAAAACAATCAATTTGTTAGCAAGCAAAGTTTTTAGAGCTGATTCTAAAGATTCTCCAATGTTTGTGAATTTTCTCTGATGATTAGAGAAAAAGGATTTGGCTTTATTGTTTTCTAGATTGTTGTTGCTTGGGATTTGACTTGATAGATTGAAAATTGGTTGTTGTTGTTTCACAGTATTGTTATCATCATTTCCTTCATTGTTGACATTCCTATTCTTTGACCAAAACTTGGGTTTGTCATTGTTGTTGTTGTTGTTGTTGTTGTTGTTGTTGTTGTTGTTGTTGTTGTTGTTGTTCTTTTTGTTGTTGTATGAATTATTGTAAATTTTTAGTTCTCCTTTCTTTACCATTGCGTTCTCTATTTTCAGACCATTTTCGATCATTTTGGCAAAAGAGGGAAGACATTGCATCCTTAGTCGATAACTCATTTCACTGATAAGATTATCAATGAATATGTCCATTTTTTCTTGATCAGGTACATCTCGGGGATACCTATTAAACACGCGTTCCCATCATTGTAAAAATCTCATAAAGGATTCACCATTATTTTGTTTAACATTGCAAAGATCTAGCATTGTTATTTCATTCCTTATATTGTAGGAATCTTGTGAAATAAACCTATTCACAAGTTCTTCAAAGGATTTGATTCCAGATGGTAATCTTAAAAACCACTCCATTGATTGTCCATTTAAACTCCTAGGAAAAAGACACATAAGGTAAGTTTCCTCATGAGCAAATTCCATGCTCATATTACAAAACTCCCTAATGTGATCTTGAGGATTAGATTTTCCATCGTATTTGTCATATTTAGGGATCTCACAATGTTGCGGAAATGGCATCATATTCAAATTTTTATCAAAAGGATATGGGCATATATCTTGTAACGAATATTTCTTGGAGCTTGTCCCATTTTGTATGTCTTGTATTTGTTGTTGTAGAGCTTGTATTTGTTGAGTAAGGTTTGATAAGGGATTATCTGCATAGTCTCTCCTTGTTTCATCATGAGTCTTTTTGTCACTACGCTCTTTTCTTTTATCATCCCTTTCTTTCCTTGTTTCTCCATTACTTTCTTTGTTCATATCTTCATTATTTTGCTCATCTGTGTTTTGGGTGTTACTTGTTTCTGCATCTTGTTTTAAGCTTTCTATGTTAAAGTCTTGTGGTAATTTAGCTCCAGATTTTGCCAACATCAAGAGATATTTTTCTTTTTGTTTTGCCAACAATTTTTCCATTAGCCTATCAAATTTGAAATCTTGTTCCAGGTCTCTAATGGTGCTATTGATGGCTTCTTCGTCAACAGTGGTAAATCCAAAAGTGGTATCTTCTTCCTCCATTTGTTGTTGTTTTTTAAGCTGTTCATATCGGGCTCTAGTCCAAACTGGCATGTGATTATTTCAAAGTTGTCGAAAGTTCCCAAGGACAAGGTCAATAGGTGATTATTGGTTTAGGAAGATATGCTTTATTGATCTTACCACTATTGTTTGTTCGTTGGGATAAAGTGTCTCTTTGTTGAAAAGAATGTCTTTGTAGAGTTTCACCGTCAAATTCTGTACCGCAGCCACGTAAGTAGTGACGAAAACGGTGTAGGAATGTTCTATGTTTCAGTAAGATCTTGCGATTGATATACAAGAATCTTATTCTCTTCTGAGTAGCTTTATAACTGGGTTTTCTTTTCTTAAGGTGATACTTAAAAGTCATATAAGCATTTGATAGTTTACAAGTTTGATTCCAATGTTGGTGCAATTTTGGTTTTGATGTAACCTAAGTTCAAAATAGGAAAGATATATCCAAGATTAGGAACCTAGTATAGATTGATCAAGCTTAGTGATAGAGGATTTGATTATCCTGATGAGAGACTTGTCAAGGATGTTGATTTTTGCACTTAAGATGTTTGAATCAATAGCTTGTTGAATGTTGATGTTTATAGAACCTTTTGGGAATAACCTATAGGATTAGCAACCTAGTTGTTTGAGCTATTTTGAAAATACATGATGATTTAGAGACAAAACCTACCTCAAGAATTATTTTGATATTTTGATGTTTTGATACCTTGATTTTGAGTTGGTGTTTCAAGTGTTGGAATGCTTTTTGTTTTATCCTTTTGATCACACTTTTCCCAAAATTTGTTGATTTTGATCTTTTGTAGATGATAATTTTCTTCAATTTTTGACCATTTGGAATATGTTACAGACATAGAAGACATAATTTTTAATAAATAAAAAGCACAAGCAAGTACAAATCCCTATGGCAGGCTGAGACAATAGTTGTTGAATCTCACATGGAGTTTCCCCCAAGGCTACGCTTATTCAAAGCAGATATTTAGATGCTTGACCCCACTGGCTCCACCCTCGGCACTCACTTCTTCGGGGCAGCCAAGCACCAGTTTCCATGAAATCTCCTCATGGCAAACTTTATATCTCTACTAGGAACCGTATGTGTGTGAGCCGCTTCAGAGGTCCGACCTCCTGCACCAACAACTAGAAGGATTTTGGTAACTAGTACATGTGATTTTTAGTAAAGGCTTTTGGTCATGTAGTCATACATGCGACACTTTCAGCTCTGTAAATACAGAAGGTTTCCAGCCTATAGAGGTTACGCTCCATAGGGTTTATGGGGAAACATAGTGTCGGTATGAACTTATCAGCACATGTTGTTTGAACTTTCGTCACAAACACGATTTATTTAGAGTGGATCGGAAGGACTCAGTATTAGCCCGTTTCCACTTTAGGTCGTTCCTCTCTCACTGGCCCCCTCAAGGCAGCTCGGGAAGGCAGGCCCTCTAAAGTATTAATTACTTGAAAGTAAAGAAAGTGTAAAAAGAGTGGGTTTGTCTTTTTGATCACCCAATTAAGGGGAGAGCATATACCTACCACTTTCGAGACACGAAATACAAGTGTTCTTTTTAACTTTCCATAGCAATGTGATCTATCCTCTACTTGGAGATGTTCCTCCAACAAGCATGGTGTTTATTTTATCCCTTCATAGCAAATGATTTTCTAATCTAAGAATTGGAAATCCTGGTCAACAAAATGAAAATCGTTGCAAAAAGTAACTTGCTTCGTAAGAATGGACAAGTTGATTGTTCTTTTTAACTTGCAAAAATAAGATTGATTGTGCTTTTTTTTTTTTTTACCTTTGCAAGAAAATGAAAGATTGCTGTTCTTTTTAGAGCCCAAAATTTGAGGTGTGAATCCTAATTTTGCAAGAAAGTAAATGTTTGATTTGTTGTTCTTTTTACCTTGCAAATGTGATTATTTTTATAGCCCAAAAACAAGTGAGGTACTTTTTAGAACACCAAATTTAAAAAATGAAGTTCTTTTTACCCAAAAGGAAATATGAATTCTTTTTAACCAACTTTGAAAAAGCTAGAAAAGAAATCACTAAATCCTAAGTTAACTCCTCCAAATCTGCAAGAAATTGTTAAAAACCTGCAAAATAGTAAAAAGTTAGTGAAAAACCTTAGGTGGGCTTCTACAAGCCTAATTTCAAATCACAGTTACAAACTTTTCTGTCAAATGCGCTAACCTACGATGCAAAAGCACTAACCTGCGTTACAAAAGCGCTAATTTTTAGACAAAAGTGCTAACCTGCATGACCTATGCGCTAACCTATTATGCAAAAGCGCTAATCTTCTGACAAAAGCGATAACCTACATGACATATGCGGTAACCTATGATGCAAAAGTGCTAATTTTCTAACAAAAGCACTAACCTACATGACATATGTGCTAACCTATGATGCAAAAGCGCTAACCTACAATGCAAAAGCGCTATCAAAATTGAAATATGCATGAATCTGCATTACAAATGTGTTAATTTTACTTCTTCTTTTTTTGCAAGATTTTTAAAGGTATATGTGAGGTCCAGCCCCACGGTGGGCACCAAAATGTGTGAGCTTGAATTTCATCCTCTGAATGTTCCCTGTAATAAGTTAGTTTCACAAAATACAATGGAAATGCATATAGGAAATCCAAAATCCACCAATGAAACTACATGAAATACATACTAAAATAAATCATGATTTTACCTTCATGGCTTATGTCTCATTGTGTCCTAACTCCACTGTTACTGGTTGCAGATGGTGTGCTCTCAGACAATGCACTGTTGGCTTCCAAGATGGCATATGAAGAATGGACTGATAACTTGTAGTTAACTGATAGTATGATATGCAAAGCTACATGATTATGCTAAAATGATAATGCTTTATGATTATATTGCTAAAATGATATTTGCTATTTGCTAATTGCTTCAAAAATTCACGGATGCATATGATTGATTGAAAACTATTTTGAAGACTAACTCTCAACTGAAGCTCTTGATTTTATAGACCTTGAGAGGATTAGATGACATGGCTCAGATCAACGGTCTTGATCAGATCTGCAATTTTGAATGGCTATGAGCAAAGGTGAAGATTGAGAGAAAGAGGGAAGGAGAAGACAAGTGTCACTCATCTCACCTTGACTGGGTTGCTGACTGAGAGAATCTAGGGATGGTTGGAGGAAATTTAGGCATGGTAGGACAAGTGGACTCAAGTCCTTCCCAAGATGTAGGGGGTGTTGGAAAGAATATAGGAAATGGTTATGAAATATGTGTACGTACACAATTTTCATTAAGTTTGGTAGTTGAGGATAAATCATGAATTAATATTTAAGGAATATTAATTTCTTTAGCCACATGTTTGATGAGTTGGCAAAGGGAAGATGAAGTGGAGATGGAGGGTGAGTTGGAAAAGGGATTAAATAATTTAGGAAATTATTTAATATTTGAGACTATAGGATAGGAGAATAATATTAAATATTGGATATTTAATTGCTTGGAGGAGATAATTAAATATTAGATATTTAATTAACTTGGTTAGAGGAATAATTAAATATTAGATATTTAATTAATTCGGAAGAATAGGATAATGAATTAATTAATAAAATATTAATTAATAGAGACATGAAAATGAATTAAATTAATTAATCTTTTCGAATTAACTATTTAATAGAAGAATAAATATTAAATAAATATTAAATATTTATTTAATTGCTCATAGCCAATTTTTAGGTGTATACAGAAACCCTCAGAAAAATATTGACAATACCATATCTAGTCACCAAGATAGTAGGACGATGAAATCTAGTGATAAATAATGCCACTATAACTATTGGAAGATCTCAGAGCTGATTACTAATCAATATGATAGCCAATTGACCAATAAGAAATCACTAATAGCAGTTTCATATCCTTATGACAGTATGAAGAAATCAACAAAAATAGAAATAAAGATTAGATTGCACCAATGATGACAGGCTATGTATTTATGACAACTGCAATTTGAATAGTAGTTTGGGTCAGATCACACGCCTTACAAAATGTTGCAGTGTATATGAGATAGAAATTTAAATTAGACACTTTGCATCCAGCACTACTTTATTAATTTGCCCCAAAATTAGGCACAGCAAATGATGAATAATCACTAAGGACCTAGCCACCTAAGAAGGACCTTGGAGGAATCCAAGGGGAATCGGGCTCAGACCAGGACCTAGGCAGAATCAAAATCAGGATCCAGGGGTTTTAGTGAAGAATCAATAACTTAGTTTAATAGTCAGTTTTCAGAAGTTCCACCTCCTTTTATGCATGCTCTTTCTTTAAATTTGACCCAAAATAAACTCAAAATGAACAATTAATGAACAAAATGAGGCAGTCTGTCTATTCTAAAATAAAATGAACAAATGATAAGGAATGAACAGAGAAAGTATGTCTATTCTAAAACAAAAAAAAACTCACAAAACCAATGAGGCATGCATTCACTTGTAATGGGGAACTGTCTCATAGAAGCATGTTCACAACCTGCAACACTAAATATGTAACCTACAAACAAGATGCTTAGCATCAATAAGATTAACAGTGGAGCATAATGAAATATTGAAAAGTGTGTTACCTTATTGAGCTTCTCCTTGTTTCAAGAATAGTTTAATATTATCTACTTAATAGGACCAACCATGCGAAGGTGGAAGCTCATTTGGCCCCTCCCCCCCCCCCCCCCCCTAATATCACTCTAAATTCCTCGTTAACGTCTAACATTCTTTCATCCATTAATGAAACATAACATTCATTCATTATCATGTAACATTCATTAACACATAACATTCATCAACATTCATTAACACATATCATTCATCAACATTCATTGACACATATCATTCATTAACATTCATTAACACATAATTAAATTCATTAACACATAAAATTCAGTTGTTAACATATAATAAGATTACAATCATTTATTTTTCTTTCTTTTTGAAGCTTGGAGGTAAAGACTAATTGGACCATCATTGTCGTCATCATTTGTCCCCTCTTCAGTTCTTCTGCCCTATGCTCATGATCTAGTTAATGTATGCCTAGTCATGTACTCACGTTGAGGACATGTATGCAAAGGGGGGTCTGCTGAAATAACAAAGAAATGGGTTAAATTCATGAGTTTTCTTATTATTGTTACAAGTATTCCATTAATTAAAAGAAAATTGCATGGGTGCTCTTTACCTGATGGGGCCACATCATCTTCCTAATCATTTTGTCTAGCCTCATCCTCAACATCCTGAACACCCTCTAAATCCTCTAGAGTTGAAACACGAAAGGTTACATTAATCAATACACCAATTACAATTAAATTAGTTTAAAGGACTAATAGTGGTCCTCTTTACCTAGTGGGGACCCATCACATTCTTGATGTTGTCTACCCGGATCATGCTTAACTTGCTCACCATGGTCTACATGCTCTAAAATAAAAGC
Source organism: Cryptomeria japonica (assembly GCF_030272615.1). NCBI lineage: Eukaryota > Viridiplantae > Streptophyta > Pinopsida > Cupressales > Cupressaceae > Cryptomeria > Cryptomeria japonica. The sequence goes on along the minus strand of NC_081405.1, from coordinate 336,550,429 downwards.
AAAAAAGGTTACATTAATTACTACACCAATTTCAATTAAAGATGTTTAATTGTAATAATCATTACATAAAAAAAAAAAAATTGTTTAGCATGTGAATACCTCCACTATTGGGATGCACACCACAACCTTCATTATGTGCAGATTATTTTCCACCATGTGCAGGCTGCATTCCAATGTCATGTGCATTGTTATGATTGCTTGATTATTTAAAACAAATATAGTCACATTATGTTGGAAATTAACATTGAATAGATTATTGCTCAAGTATTCAATTTTAAATAATTTTCATTTAGCTTATTTACATGATTGACAGATGCACCAGATTCTTCTGTTTGCCCACTCAATCCTTTTAAACGTTCAGCCATGGCTCTATAGCCCTCTTGGAAGGAAATTTTTATGTCATATTTTGTGGGAACTCTATTGAATTAAAAGCCCTACATATGAATTTTGCTTGTATTATTTAATGATTAAAAAAATTGTTTGCAATTTATTATTTTGATGCGATATTTCATTTATTGATACTTACAATTCGTGCGACAACTTTTATATAACCACTAGAGCCAAGTTTGTGTTGCCCGTGCTTTTTTAGTCTTGCCTTAGTTGTCTTTGATGTGTCAATTAGTCTATGAAAAGTTTGAAATATGTTAGATTATATAAATATAAAGAGTAATTAGTACATAATTACATTCTTAATAGTATCACATACCTTCTTCTGCCTGGTGGTGTATTTCCTTTTTTCCTTTCAACTCTCTCCTTTGCACCCAAAATTAGGTCCTTCCACTCCCTCTCTGGAATCATGGGGGGATGCTTGTACTTTTTGTTCTTCTCTAAATGTGTCCTATATTGGTCCCTCACATACTTTAGATGTTTTCCATCTTGGTCAAGGACCTTGCTTTTCCTGAATGTGTCATTTCCGAACAACCCAACCAAACGGTTTATGAGCTCATCCTTTAACTTGTTTTCTTGCTCATTCCACCGTTTATGTATGGTGGGCCACAAGATCTCTAATGTAATTTCATTAAGATTTTTATAAAAAATATCATTTCCTGCAAACAAATCATGGGATGATTAGTCCAAAATGAGTGATCAATAAATAAATTATAATTACTCTATATAGCATAATAATTTTAAAGTACTTGGAACCTTCTCCATCTTTATGGGAAGCAAATCTTCGGTCACCACAAATGTGATCGGAAACATTCCCATACTAGAAATATGGGAAGATCCAGGAAACACCGCTATGGTATCACCACTATTGGCCTCTGCATCCTCATGTACATGTCTTGCTGTAGAAAATGAACCAACTATGAAATGCCCCCAAGAAAGGACACTTAAAGGGAAATAAAAACATAACAAAAGAGAGAGAAAAAGAGGGATCTAACAACTCCAAGGTCAGTATGATGTGCACTATTGGATGTCTGCATGTTGTGTGTTGCCGACATTGCAATTGACAATATAGGTGGGGATGATGGCCTCTGATAAGGTGGCGTTTGCACGGGAACATGGACATCACCTGAAGAATAATACATTAAATATATGAGCAATAACATAGTGGTGCATGAGCACCAAGAGAAAAATGAGGAACTAGAACCAATTTTTAAAGAAGAACAATCAATTTTAGAGCCTTTGAATAATAAAAACCTTTGAATTCCCTACACTCTTTCTCAGTTTTCTAAATATTACAGTCTTTTATCCACATGTTTTCCACCCTCAAATTCATTTATTGGATTTGGAAACTAGTTGGAGATTGAAGTGGCATGAATACACTTTCATTTTCTTTTGGTTTCATTAATTTTGGATCTGTATTTGAAAAGTTATAGCCATTTTGGTGAAAATTGTCCAAACCCTACCTAGGGCTGGCAGGAAGCACTCAAAATGTAATATCTTTTATTTTCTTTGCCAAATAATCCCACAAATGGGCACAAATCTATATTATATTGTGTAATTTCATTTCATCAAGTGTGTAGGGTTTTCACTCCAATTTTGGCACGTGATTTGAAGACTTTTGGGTATCTCAGTCCAAGAAGGACAGTGAAAAGATAGATTTGTGAGGGTTTGGTGCAAAAGTACATATGAATGAGTGTTGGTATATTGTTGGGGGTTAAATGAGGTGTGTGGGGAGTCATTTTAGAGATTTCAAAGGAGTTTTGAAGCCTTAAAAGACCTTGAACCAAATATGTGACATGACTCTCCTCTTGTATTGCCTCATGACAGCAAACTTGAAAATAGTGATAAAAAGCTTTTGACATGTGAGGGTTGAATGAAAAATAGCCTTGGAAGATAGTGTGGATGGAAACCTCAGTGTGTGGTGTATGTTTGAAGGAGGTTTGAGTGTCTTGAGTCAAGATTGGGTGTTTATGACAAGTGATTGCCTAATTCCTTTGTGACTGTCCTAAACTTTACATAGACTATCAACTTATGAAAATAGTGAGAATATTGTCTCTAATGTGTAAACCAAGTAATGTGTTGGTATGTGGGGTCTGATTAAACCCTGGGAGTAATTTTGAATTCCATTGGGAGTGATTGAGAGTTCCAAAGTGAGGGTATGGAGTCCTAGATAATTATTGTCCTAATTGGTATGTTTGAGTTAATGAATTGTGACTTGGCAACCTAGGTGTTGTGAAACCTTGAAGGATGTATGAATGTATTGTGCCATGTATGGAGGCATAAAAATAGAGTCAAATTGTGTGTGAGTTAGATGACCTTGAGTGGAAGGTTGTCCCTAGTTGATGAGTTATAGTGTGGATGCTCTGAAATAATTATAAAATATGCAGGGAAGTCACATGTTTGATAACAACAAGGAGCATGTGAACACATAAAGGATATATTAGAGCATTAAAGTAGTTTTAATGTATAGAACATTGTCATCACCTGAACTACATGGAGTACCCTGATCATGGCCACCAGCTTGATGAGGATGCAATATTTCCTATAAAAACAACACGTACATATTTTAGTTCTTGACATAAAAAGAGTATAAAATATAAACCATTTTTGAACTTATGTTATAATTAAAGATTTCATTATTGCTTAATTGCAAGCTTTGTGCTCTTTGCATCAATTGTTGCAACCTCTCTTTTATTGCATCAGTTTGAGGGACTTGGTATGCCAGACTAAGAATTTCTCTATTAACTTTTGTTTGGATCTTTCTCATCATTGCGGCAGGGTCTGTGGAATATGCGATGTCATCATCACATAATAGTGAGTCCACCGCTGTATTGTCATCAGGTAATGTAGGTGCCTTCCCCGAACATCCGTTTGTGACAAGAATATTAGTAACATTATCAAAGTTACTCGAAAACACTAAAGAAAAGAATATAATAATATAACATTTTTCTTCTATCTAATTTGTACAATTACAATGAGGTTTACTTGTTGGGTAGAAGGGTTGGGAGCTACATCCCTATTTGTGCTATGTCAGATGAATGTTGCCCTGTGACAAAGATTAAATATTAAAAAAAACATTAGCTAAATGAAACCAATAGACTTAGCAAAAAAACTTAATAATAAAATGGTATATTGGAGTCATTAATTGAAGGTTGGTTTAAATGGTATATAGTATGTACCACCCCCATGATAGTAACTTTGTTTGTATCTATGTGATTCAAATTGTAATAGATTAGCATCTCTTCCCATGCACTCATTGATTTTATCGCACATACAAATATACTATTTCCCTCACGCGCCTCAAATATGCAATTGGGTTGCTTATTAGTTGACCTAAGTCGTGTGCTATTTATAAAACCTGCAATATTCCCGGTTGATGTTGGCCTTCCATTAATGTACATATCCACTCTTTTACTTTGATCATTATCTTTCTATTGTATATAATTCACTGAGAGTGCATACCTACGCATACTTTTTTTATATCGAACAATCTACATCCATTTTTTTATAATTGTAACAAGGTCCGACATACTCCATCAATTCAGAAACTTTGTTGTAACAAACCTTTATGTTGTCCATGGAAAATAGGCCCAAACTATGTAATGACGATGGTGTTATGCGATATATCTTCTCGTTAACACAAAAATCAATGTTTATTGGAGGAAGTTCCTTGGGTACCCATTGTTTCTGTAGATGTTTGTACCTCAAGGGCACCTCAATGTTGCCTATGCTCTTATCATCATAAGAATATGACCCCCCTTGAGCAAGAAAAAATTGCATGCATTTATTGAATTTTCTCCTAATATTTTGACCTCTAGTTGATCTCTCTCTTTTAGATGCACTACATGTCTCACTTTCGTCTCCTTTTCCTGAATTTCCCTCTCTTGAGGAAGATAGATCTGACAAATACCTATTTGGTGGTAACTGCACTCCATCAAATGAAGAAGTCGGCCCTAAAGTTGATGTTGAGATTAAAATTTGAATAAGCCCAACTCGGGTCTCAAGTGTTGATAACTGTATTACATTTGTTGCATATAGGAGGGCAAAGAAGGTGGAATGAGCTATAACATGTGGTTTTGATCAGAAAAAAAAATCAAAGTTTTGACAAAATATTGTTGCTAAAACTTGGCTTATTATTAAAGAGAAAAAAAGAAATTAATAAATGGTTTCTATAGGGTGTATTGACTTATACCTATCGTTCCATGACACTATGCAGGATCCTCGTCAAAGGGGTTCAGGTTCCTACATATGTAATTCATTTATCTTATGTTAGCTATAAATTACATGATACGTATACTAAAAATTACATAGTAGACAACATGAACAATATGTAGACATCATAATCATTGTATATTTTTTTCCTTACCTTTCGTTTATCTAGAAAGTGCAGGGTTCTCAACAAAAGGGTTGACGATATCTGTAGTCAATTACCTATCTCCACCAAGGATAAAATAATCAGACAAAATATATACATATAATCAGCACCAACAATTGAGCATCATAAGCATTACATGATACGTACACTAAAAATTACATAGTAGACAACATGAACAATATGCAAACATCATAAATATCATTGTTTATTTATTTTTTCCTTGCCTTTCGTTTATCTAGAAAGTGCAAGGTCCTCAACAAAAGGGTTGAGCATCATAAGCATTACATTTGCAATTTGATAAACAATAAATACATGAAATATGTGAGTAATAATAGAAATATATGTATCATCATAAACATGTTGTGATCCATCATATATGTTGCAATCCATCACATATGTATCATCATAAAGATGTTGTAATCCATCACATATATATCATAAATCACCATCCATCACATAGCTAATAAACAGTCCACATTTAATAAATAAACACAAACTTCAAAAAATGACACAAAATGAGGGCTAGCTGACACTCTATCTGTCTCCATCTCCTACTGGTGGCATGGTTCTACTATTAGGACATCATGAATAATTTAAGTAATGACATTAGTGTTGGCAATTGACACTCATTTGATTGGTTTCAATATGTTGTCATTGATGGCAACATGTTCCGGCTTTCATACTTTGGTTTGGTTGTTTACCGGTAGACACTTCACCGGCACCAGAACCAGCACCGGTAATTATCTTCATCGATAGGAGGAATTCTATGGATACCAGCATTGCAGGCCAACATGACTTCATCAAGATACAGGTATTGGAGGCCGACATCATTTGGGAGATCCGAAAATTGGTAATTAATTTTGATATTTATAAATATATGTAATTGAGCATTGTTTGGGAGATCCAGCTATCGAGAAATTATTTTGATATTTATGAATATATGTATTTGAGCCGACATGTATATTCACTTTGTAATTATCTATGTAAGCCGACATAAGGCATGAAGGATTGTAAGGGTATATAGGTCAATTGATTAGATCATTTTGTAATGTGTAAGATGTGTTGAGAGATATTTGTAATGCGAGGAATGTTGATTATGTAAGAGGTTATTCCAGTAAGGGTTTAGGGTAGCATAACCATAACAGACAGAGCTTAACTGGAACTGTATTCAGGCATAGGAGATGTTATCATTGCAGTTCAATCATTCTTTTGGATTGTAGTCTAGATTTGTATGTAGTCAGTGATACTTCTTTTGTGATGAGCAGTGTGCTCTAGGCTGCAAGCCTTCCTACAAGTACAAGCCCCCATATTTTGTAATATCTCTTCATATGGCCAGTGGATTGATATTGTGGGTCACAAATCCCACCATGGTTTTTCCACGTATAATTCTTTGTGTTATGGTATTCATTTGTGTGATTGGCTTATTGGTTGCTTTACTTCTTTCATTCTTATATGTACCGGTTTACCGATTGGTGAATGAATGTTTTAATAAGGTTAAAATTGATCATTCTGATAGAACATTGATCCACCCCCCCCCCCCTCTCAGTGTTCTTGGATTCCAACAATTGGTATCAAAGCCTTTTGCCTCAGAGGAAGTTTAACAGCTTAAGGAAGATCCTAAATCTGGAATCCATGGATATGAGTTTGGAGAAGCAACTTGAGGTAGCACTTGAAGATTATGATGTTGAAAGGATGAAGAACTTGAAGTTACAAGATGAATTGAATTCTGCTCAGGAATTCATTCTTATCCTACAAGAGAGGTTGTCATCTATTCAAGCTAGGAGGAAGGAACTTCTGCAAAAGTAGGATAATGAAGAGAAGGATGCCCTTAATGAAAGATGTCAGAAGTTGAGTCAGGAGAACATGGTCATGAGGAATGAAATGCAATCCCTAACTATGACGATGTCAAAGGATATTGAGGACCAGAAGATAAATGAAGAAAACCTTGGGAGATATTTGAAAGATATATCTGAAGAATACATCTCGTTGGTTCATGAAAATGATATGTTGAGAACTGATTTAGTGCAATCCCAGATTAATGAACAAGAAATTGACAGACAAATGATAATTCTGAGAGATGATCTGACTACTACAAGTGATTACAAGGACAAATTCAAGGCTAGTTCAGCACAACTTGATAAATTATTAAAAAGTCAAAGACAGAATGGAGATTCTAGTGGACTTGGATTTGAACAAGGTCAGAGCTCTGATACTGCAAAAGAAGATCAAAACCATAAGGCACTGTTAAGACAGCTTAATGCTTACAAATTTAATGCTAGATGCTTTGTTTGTAATATATTTGGTCACATGGCTAGGCAATGTAGAAATAGAGAAAATTAGAACTATAACTTTGCTCTCGGTCAATGTTCTAAATGTAATAAGTATAGTCATAAGATAGAAGATTGCAGAATGAATGTTAAATATTATGCATCTGGAAAATTTGGACATATGGCTAATCAGTGCAGGTCAAGCAATTATATCGATTTTAGCAAAGCAATTCAAAAGAACAATGTTACATGTTATGCATGCAACAAGGTTGGACACATAGCTAAGTTATGTAGAAACAAAAATCCACTGGTTAACAATGATGGATCAAATGATAAAGGCAAAGAGAAGGTCAACGAAATCCAACGAGATCATATCAAGAAATGGGTCAGGAAGTTAGATGAACAATCAGCAGATGGGAATGCTCTAGTTACTCAACCAGCAAAGGAGGTTGCTCCTGCACCGGCAGGAATCTCATCCGGTAACTGAGGCAGATGCCTTAGGGGTAGGAAAAATTCATGATAATGTTTCTTATGCCCCAGGATTCTAGGAAGAGGTTCTAGAAGATGTTCTAGACATTGGGAATGCTTATCCGACATGGAGATGTTTGACCGAGATCTGGTATCTTTCATCGGAAGTTATTCATATCAATGATGAATTAGGGTTTCTTGAAGGATAAAAGGTTGAATCCACTTCATTTCTAATCATCTTGCATTCAGAGCGATTCAAAGCGAGTCTAAGGCAATTCAGTGCGATCCATATCTTATTAAGTGATTTCACTAGTCATCGAAAGAATTCTTTAGGGTTTCACCAGCAACTATTTCTCAGGTACTTATCTTTCATCATGAAAGTGGGATCATCCTCTGCACCTACTTTTATTTCAAATCCTATTGTTGTCAAGGTTAAGGACTATCCTAGGCTGATTTTCAAACGATGTGTGCATATTGCCACCTCTGATGACTCGGTTGGCACTTTTTCCCATGTTCTGGAAGGAGTTATATATGTGGAATATGTCAGAGCTTACATTCACTGTCACATTGAGGATTTGGGAACTAGTGATATTAAGAGCATGTATATGAGCGAGTTAATGGGAGATTCTGGAAAGGTCAAGCCCAAGTACAAACACATTGAGGATCTAGGGTTTACCAACATTTTGGATATTCCTGAATTTGAGGATGAGATTGTCAGATATGTTTTGAGCAGAGTGCATGGAGAATTCATCTTGTTGGATAGACCATATAAGATCTCAAAGGAGGCCATCAAGGCCATCACGGTTTGCCACATATTGGTCAGCTTTCGGAGAAGAAAATTTCTAATGATCAGGTTAACAAGCTCACCGGCGCAACTTCGGGCTGGCGATCGATGAGGGTTAGCACCATCACAGACAAAGACATCAGATTCAGAAGCATGATTATTGGATACAAGGTAACTCAATCAAACCATCTGAATTTTGTTTCTAGCTCCTGTATATATGTTGCACATAAGATCATGAGGGAAAATGAGAAGTTAGATCTTTGTGGATGGATGTTAGATGAATTGTTAATTAACCTAGGGAAGATCAAAGGAGAAAAGAAGGAAACATTTCGGTATGGAAATCTTATTATTTGTTTGATGTTTTTTTTTATTAATGAAACTCTCAATTTTGGGAAGAGACAATGGGCATTTGATATCCTGGTAGGAAGGCAAGTGAAACAATCTATTGCTACATTGGGTAGTCAGTGAGATGATAAGGTATGGGGTTACTTCAAGGTATTCCAAAAGGCTATGAATTCTAGAGAGAGGGTTCCTAAGAAAATTGTTGATAAATACTCAACCAAGATATGCTTCATGGTTAAACAGGATGAAACCTTGATGGAAGCAGTCAAACTCCGAATATATGGATTGAAGAGATGGGTTATGAATTTGATGCACAGTTTCTAGATGCTTATGCAAATTTGTTAATTGATGCACCTATTGATGAAGCTGAGAAATCCTTTGGTACTACAAAATAGAAAAAGAAAGAGGTTGAAACTAAGTTTAACCAAAAGAAGAGGGAGAAACAACAGGGCAAGGCAAAAAAATTTATTGAACAAGTATCCCAAGACATCAAGGCATTAATTGATGTTGTTCCAAAAAAAGGAAGGAAGAGAAAATAGCCTGAAATTTTTATTGAGCCTATTCCATCAAAATCTGGATCTGAGGATAACATGCCCTTAGCATTCAGGAGGGTATTGAGGAAGAAAGGTGAAGAGACTAAGGAGGAAGCTAGGAAGAAACCGGTTAGGAAGGTTACAATCAAGGTACCGGCACAAAAGAGAGCTCCAAAGGAAACATCTTCTACTCCATCTGGTACTGGAAGAAGGAAGAAGATGGATGACACAGACCTTTTACTTATTATCAGTAATGTAACTATTATTCCACCCAAGACTTGTACAGAATTGGTAGATGAAATAACTAAGGATGGTATGTTGAAAAATGTGCAATTTTATTATGATCATTTAGATAATGATGAACATAGAGAAGTTAAAGAAACAGTTTTATTATATTTGGATATATATAAGAAAGCTTTGTTGGAAATTGAAAATCAGATACCGACACAATTATATGATAATTTAGATGCTAGAAGATTATCCGCTATGGAGGAGGACAAGCATATAAAGATTCAACAATTGTTAACTACGTGTGCATCCATTACTCCAGAGGAGTTGGATGGGACTCTTGAGGTTGCAGACAAAAAAATCTTTCACAACAAGCACATGATAGTTAGTCTTATGTTAGGTAGGGTTAATGAGATAGTCACTGAGACCCACAAGGCATGGGTTCAATTCTTTGCTGCAAACCTTGGTTTCTACACTTCACCGAAGGCTAAAATTGAGACAACAAACATCCTGGCTGAAGGGAAAGGTAAAGGTATAATGGGTACCTCATCTAAAATTTTGAAGGATATTAAGATATTGGATATAGAGCCCCCGGTAGAATATAATGTATAGGACACAAAGGTGATACTGGTAAATGTTGAGATACCGACAGATTCAGAGAGTGTACAGGTTACTAATGTTGAGGACAATAGTCCTCCAAATCAGAATTTATAGATTGTGGTCGCAATTCATAAGGACGAACCTGCAGTAACTATTACTGCACCAAGTGGCGAAGCCACCGATGCAAAATAGGAAGCTTTAAAATTTAATAAACCATGAGAATAGAAGAGAGAGGAATCCAGTAGTGAGCGCATCATTGTTGTCAATTGACACCTCACAGGTAGAACAGAAAAGCATAACTGAGATGAGTTCTACTGAGCTCATGATGATGGTTGCACATAAGATGATGAAGGAAGGATCTGTGGACAAAGGATTTACTGATCAATCTATCCCTATTTTGCATAGACTTGTCTCGAAGTACAAATTTGACAAAGGAGCAAACCCATCCGATAAGCTTAAAATAATCATAGAGCACATTTTTAAGGACTTTCAATCTTTACAACAGATATCAAACTGGTAGACACTTGAGAGGTTTACATAGGATAAGAGAGAAATATTTGATTAGATGATTTAGTCAGAGAAGAAGGAGATCATCATCATCATCATCATCATCATCATCATCATCATCATCATCATCATCACCATCATCATCATCATCATCATCACCATCATTATCACCACCACCATTAGTAGCATCATCATCATCATCATCATCATCATCATCATCATCATCATCATCATCATCATCATCATCATCATCATCATCATCATCATCATCAACAACAACAACAACATCAGCAGCAACAACAACAACATCATCATCATCATCATCATCATCATCATCATCATCATCATCATCATCATCATCATCATCATCATCATCATCATCATCATCATCATCATCATTATCTTGTTCTTCTTCATGAACATTTATGTCAAGAAAATCATCAACTAACTGTCGATCATGATCATCATCTACATCATCTTCTACTTCTTCGGTATCTTCTTCTTCTATCACATTATACTTTATCGGCCTTCCTCTTTGATCATGTCTAACAACAAATGACCAACCCGGTTTACGAGGAACCTCTGAGTAAAATACCTACTCAAATTGGCTTGGAAGAACATAGGGCTCATTTCCAGCTCGCTCAAAAGACCTTGTATTAACCATTGTAAATCCATTATCATATTCAATAACAGTTCTATCAGTATCAGTTTCATTCAATCGTAGCCTATACCATTGGATGAAGAAAAGAACTAATTTGAAGGACCTAAAGTCACACTCAAGTATATCATCCAAAATTCCATAGTATTGATTTTGTGAGACTCGAGGATGTATGTCACTTCTAGACGAAACATTAATCACTTGAAATACTGCACTTATTCTAGAATCACAATTTTTCTTCATGTCATCCAACTTTTTGATGCGAAATTTATGACCATTGCACCACATAGCCTTGTGGTGTTTCACCTGCAAAATGTCAAACATATATAATATGTACATCATTACAATTGGAAGAAAATTAAATAATATGGATGATTAATATATTTATACGTACATGTTTATCTCTTAAACCATATGCTAAATCAATTTCCCTTTGTGTAACACTGGAATCTCTATTACGATGAGCTTCTTTAACCAATTAAGCCACACCTTCCCATGTTAATTCGCGACCAGATTGTTGACATTGTTGAATCCATACCGTCATCCAATCAAGATTGTTTTCAACATACAAATGTAGTGTATCCCACTCTCGAGCAACTGTACAAAAAATAACTAGAAATTTACAACTAATGGTTACAGTAACCAACCAAGTTGGTGTTGACATAAACCTAGCAGCATCACATGAATAGATGTTTTCTGCTCTACAATTTGTAGCTGGCCTTGGACCCAGAAAAATCGCTTCCATACAAAGGGCTATTTTGAGGGTTGGAAGGGTTTACAAACGTAGAGAATTGTTGACCCCTCTAGAAGCTATGAAGCGACTTGTCTTTATAACTGGTAGCCGCAGAATGGAGAGGTTAAGGAGGTTGAGGATCCATATTTTGCCAAAGTGGATAGATGGCATACTGGTGCTTGGAATTGGGTAGGATAAATGTTAGTAGGCTTATGGGCATCTTTTAACACTTTAGTAAGGATCTCTTGATGAATAGATAATTTTAAACTATCAAAAATAGATCAATCAATCCTTTTGGGAGAAGAACATCTATAGCAGGGATTGTGAGGCATGTTGTGGCTCTTGGTTTGTACCTTCTGAATCCATTGGCCATGGTTGCAACATTATGTGGTCCTAACAAAGAGATATTATCATTGAAGCTTCATTCACTGGAACATTTCCTTAGTCCAAATGAGAAGTATAAAGTTGTCGAATAGGTAATGGTTATAGTAACCAACCAAGCTGGTGTTGACATAAACCTAGTAGCATCACATGAATGGATGTTTTCTCCTCTGTAATTTGTAGATGGCCTTGGACCTAGAAAAATTTCTTCCATACAAAGGGCTATTTTGAGGGCTGGGAGGGTTTACAATCGCAGAGAATTGTTGACCCCTCTAGAAGCTATGAAGTGACTTGTCTTTATAACTGCCAGTCATAGAATGGAGAGGTTAAGGAGGTTGAGGATCCATATTTTGCAGCCCACGTGGTCGGACCACAGCCCCACATGGTGGGACTGCAGCCCCACACCGTAGGTTGCAGCCACCACGTGGTGGGTCTGCACACCATGTAGTGGGTTGTAGCACCCACTACGTGGGCTTGCAGCCCTACTTCATGATGTTGCAGCTCACAGAAGGGGAGGGGGGTGGCTATGGGGTTGAGCCATGGCTCCCCCTCCGCTCCCCAATTTCGACATTTTTTTTTTTAATTTTGTTTTTTAAACATTTTTCCAATCAAATTTTTTTATAATTGTTTTTTAATATAAATCTTTTGAAAGACCCAGTTCAATTCAAACACAGAACTGGTAAAAAAAATTTAAAACAATAAAACCCAGTCATTTTAAAAAGACCTGGTAACAACAAAAAAAAAATTAATAGAGAACCCCCAATTTGATGAAATTTGGCTAGCATTTCCCCCTTATTTTTGCTAAAAATTTACAACAACAACCCAGATTTTAAAAGAACATAGGAAATTAATTTTATACTGTGATGTTGGAAAAAGGTGAATGATGGAGATATTGAGAGGAAAGCTTGTCTTCCCTCTAAGGAGAGATGAAAGTTTCACTTCGGATTTCTCTTTAAACACATTTTCCACGTTACATTGGAAGAGGGAGGAAAATATACTAGATTCAACCTCTAGAGGGAGAGATTGAATCCTGAGTAATGGTAAGTGAATCCCCTCTTCTGAGATTGAGATTTGAATTGATTGAATTGTGTACTTATGATCAAGTATAAAAGTGACATATTTTGCCAAAGCAGGTACCATTAAACAATGGGGAGGTTAAGAAGGTTGAGGATCCATATTTTGCCAAAGCGGATACCATTAAATAAAGTGAACAAGAGAATGCAAGGAAAGCAAAGGAACTTGCAAAAAAATCTTGATAACAAGAACGAAAGGACCAACCTCTTGTACAGTTGCTATCGAGCATCTATTTGCAGCAATTGTGCCCGCTTCTTCCCAGTTTTTGCACCTTGAGCCCGCATATAATGATGGCATGTAATTACTTTTTTTTTAAATACCACGTGTTCGTCGGAATTCCGACATGAAATACAAAATCTATACTATCAGAAAAAGTCAACCCGATGATAACACACAAGTAGAAGCATGTGATCAGGATAGAATACACCAATGAAGTCCATCAGCAGAATGTACACTAGCGGCAATGGAGAAATCTTGTATTGTCGATAGCCAATGATGTTATCCGTAAGACTTATCCCAATAGACACTAGCAAAAGTAAAATGTATTGGCAAAGGTTACAGTGATAAAGGGTCAAAACCTATGCTGAGGAGACATAACATATCAGGAGGAGCTATGCTAAGGGAAAAGAAATTGGGGAAAGTGTGCCCATCCCCTGAACACATTTTAAGCTATCCCGATTCCCGATGAGACTAGCGGGACAACTCGCACCAATCAACAGGAAGAGAGGTCATCGGCTTATGTTATCCTGATGAGTAAGAAGAAATCAAGAGGCTGTGAAAATCATTGGACCAACATATGTCGATCAACAAGTAAAATCCGTGAAATTTTAACACGTCGGAATTCCGACGAACACGGGGTAATTTAAAAAAAAAAAATTAATCCGACAAAGCAATAGAAATCCCATAGCTCTTCGGAAATTCTCATCGGAAAACCGCTCCAAATGTACTAGTGTCAGAATTCTGACGAATGCGGGCAAGGTTTCAAAAAAAAAGGAAATTTGACACAAATTGCATTGTAAAATCCGACAAAGCAAAAGAAATCCCATAGTTCGTCGGAAATCTTCGTCAGAAAATGTACCCAAATGAGGTAGTGTAATAATTTAATTACAAGTCAACATCAAGAATATTCATGAGAATTTAGACACAAAGAAGACCTATGAAGGTGCAAACATTTCAATTTCAGTTCTGGCCTTTGCTACCTAACAACATGCTTTCAATTTTAATTCCAATTCAATTCAATTTCAAGGTTAGTTCCTAGATCAGAGAAAACCCTTTTCTACCCAACATTTTATCTCTTTTTTGTGTGCAAGAATAGGTGGCGAAGCTATAGAAAGAGGTGCATATTCATTAGAAAGAGATTTATAATCTGCAATTCGTTGAAGTTGAAATTGGTGAGAGTGGGCCAAGATGGGTGACTTAGTCCCTACACTTTTGCCTCAAATATGGACTGCAGGTTAGTTATAATCTTCTCCTACATACTTTTCTAGAATTGGGTTGTGGGTCTATTGTCTTTCTGTACATGCAAAAAACTATCATTTTAGCTTACTTGCTCCTAATTCATTCATTCTTCCTTATAATTACATTTCACATTTCAACTCAATAACAACGGACCATTGCATCCATTTTTGCTCGAGCCATCTTGAGCCTGGTGGATCGTTCTCCTTCTGAATCTAATAAAAATGGAAATAGGCCTAGTTTCCCAGTTTGCATGCATTAAGCTAGTGAACCCTATTTCCCTCATTACACCTAGGAGGAGGCTCCTTTCTATTAAGTGCATAAGTTCATGTATAGAGATAGTTGCATCTAGGATTTGGTGAGTGGGGTCAAACCCTTTTAAATTCACATTGATCAAAGTTCCAAGTAGGGGTTTGATTTTGTTCACAAGGACTTTGGAGAAGATCTCGTTATCAATCAATTTTGCACCCAGGCTAAGCTATTAACTCAGCCACTTGTTGATACATGGGATCTCCTTTAGGTTTTGGGTAACCTATAGTGAAGGATAACCTCCAAAGGAGGCCAATTCCTTTTGGTACTCACCTAGACTAATGCCTTGTTAAGAAAAGGGAAAGAGGGTGCTTAAAACAAACCTAAAACTAAAGGGTGATACACTAAATTTTAGTGACTTGCACTTTCTTAAGCATACACAATGTGATCAAAAAACCAATAAACCATACACAACTCAACAAATAGCATATTTCAGCTTAAGCATTTCATTGAAAGGTTTAGTATTCATGACAATTTTTAAAATGAAATATTTCATAGTTGAAAGTGGCATAAATCTGATAAACACAAACCATGACCTACAAAAATATGCATGACTATATAAAGGCAAAGAGAATTAGATAACAAATCAAGGATAAAATGAGTTATCATAAGAAAAATTATCAATTCATAATATTTCATAAAACATAGCTTATGAGAAGGCTGAAAATGAATCTTTATTGATCAAAAAGGTATTTTCTATCAACTGCATACAAGTCAATTACAATGCTTTAGAGTTACATTGTTGTTTATGCCTAAAAGAACTTAAAAAGCTACAATACATAGCTAAGAGAACAACAAGAACTCCCCCACTAAAATCTAGACTAAGGCTGACTTTTATAATGTACAACAACCTCCTACAATTATGGAAAGTGTGTTGAGGAAGAAGAGAAGTGTTATGTTGATTTTACTTGAACAAACTCCTTGGGTGTCCATCTAATGTGTCCTTATTTTGAAGGCTTAAAAAATGTCCCAAAAAGTGGAAAGATGAATAAAAGTCTCCTTCTTTGACTACTTGAGTGATAAGGCTCCTTAAAATTGCTCCTAGATGCTCTCAAATGATTCTAATGGGCCAAAATAACCTCCTCTTCTCCCTCAATTTGTTGGAAAAGTCACTAACTCCCCTCAATGTGTGGGTGATGCTTGTACTGAGTCAAAAAACCTGTGAAAATTTCCCTACATCTTCTCTCCTTGATTGTTGCTAATCCTTTAATGATTATAGGACATGTGCTTCTGTGCTCCTTTTTCAATTGAGAAGACCCTCATAGTAGTCTTTACACATTTCAAAATATCATGGAGGAGTCCTGAAACTACTTTTCTCTTTGAACTTTATACCCCTGTTTTCTACATTTGGTTTGTAGGTTCATCCTCATTTGCAGGTCCCCTTTTATTGTTCCTCATAACTGAGTTTAAAACTGTCTTTGTGACTCTCATGATGCCTTTCTTCACTAGGGAGGACTGCCATCTTTGGCATGACTATCTTAGTCTTATGAATATTTTCTTTTGCTCACTAATTCTTTAGCATACCATTGTGCGCCACTTAAGGAAGATATTTACCATAAGTTTTATTGTGGGGAAAGAAAACAAGAACACTCTTGCCACTATTCACAATATAAAACATATTCATGTTAGTACATATCATCAACCTATCTAGCACAGTCAGACTGTCTTGGATAACTATGTCCATATAGGCTTATCATGACTATAAAGTCATATTTTAATTCAGGCATATTCATTAATCACTACCCCTGAACTGTGCTAGCACTTTAAGTTCCCTTGTCATTATTTTCTTGAATGTCTCAATTTCATACAATTAATCATCTATTTAATGTTAATTGCAATCTCCTTTGATGCTACTATCACCAAGAATGTGATTTACCACTATCTCTATCATGAATTTGACTTTGTCTCATGCTACACTCACTTTGTCTTTCATTTTTAACTTTTTCCTTTCAAGGCTATGAAGAGTGGGAGTGGGTAATTGTTTGTCTACACTATCTAGGATGAAATATTTTAAACTCGAATAATGATTCAAATCTAATTTGGGTTTTTGTTTTTACTCATGTTTTGTTTCATCATAATGTAATATTGCAACATGCAAACATGCAGATTGAACATGCAAGATGAACAATATAGATTTTCAAGGAAATCAATCAATGAAATATAGAGAATCTAAATAAGCCAATTGAATTATTTTGATATAGAAATGTATTTCTATTTACAAACACATGTTGTTGTTACAAATCAGAATATGCCTAATGCCATCAAGTAAGATATACCTTGGAATGTCTCCACGCATGAAATAACAAACCCTTTGAAAATCTATGAGATAGATCATTGAATCTCCATGAAAACTGATCAATGTTGTGCAACTGTGAATCCTAAAATGAATTCACCAAGTGGGATGATTTGGGTTTCCATCCAAATAGCCAAAACTTCAAGGGTTTTCATCCAAAGGTTTACTTAATTTGCAAGCTAAGGCTCTCAAGCTCTCAAGGAAAAGTTTCTTTAAAAATAATAACTCTAGAATGAATCATCATTGCACTTTTTTCTCCTTTTTATAATACTTTTCCTTTTTGAAAGTAGTACTTTATTTTATTTCTCTTTTAAATTACTTTTCCCCTCAAAAGTGACTTTACTTTATAATTTGTCATTGCAATTATTATAAAGTTACTTTATAAAATGAAGTATGTTCAACTGCTAATTAATTAAATTTAAATAATCATATAGGACTTAGGACTATTTAACATTTAATTAATTAATTTGTTCCCTTAAATAAATCCAATTAGCCTATGGTAATAAAATAAGCTAATAATCTCTTCTAGGTGATCACTCGGATAAAACAAGACATTACAATCCTCCCACCCCAAGATTGTTTGTCCTCAAGCAATCACATGTATCAAATCTGCATTAAGCTCAAATATTCCAACCAATACCTTGATCACATATTAATCTAGGACCTTGGTATGTCTTCCCATGTGTATCTCCTCTAAGCTTATGCTGCTCCACTTTGATATAAACATCATTATGCCCAAAGTTGTGAAGCAACTCATCATGATCCCAATGAAGTAATGCACCAAACATGCCAATGCTAGGATCCCAAATCAGCACGCTCTCACACCAATGAAAAGTGGAGGAATATATGTCTCTTATAATGCCACCAATGCTAAAAGTTTATCTAAATCTGAATGAGCTCCCACAGATAGGAAAAATTATCATTACAAGTGCACAATCAATCATTCAATCCACCATATGTTGCTAGAATCCCCACTCAAAATGATTCAGCAAGTACCTCTAAAGACAAAGGATGATGGAATATCATCACTATACCAACCTCCAACAAAGAAAAAATGATCCCAATCTTTCCAAATCCTCCAACGAGTTGTTGTCCTAAAGGACCAAATTGAAGTCTCTGTGATCAATAGTGTGAAATAACCACCTATCACCATTGTGAGAACTCTAACCCAATGAACTATGATTAAAAATTTCATGCTCATAGATGTAGAACATCCCTCTATCCTTGTGATGTAGCTCAAAACCCAAAGGTTTGAACATGAAGTTCTATTGTCCTCTACATGCTCTATGATGTCTTATTCATTTACCAAATATACTATCCAATTGTGAACAAAGAATGATATTGTTATGAAACAAAGGCATAAATTCAAACCTTACATGCAATGTGATTCTTAAATTCTTATCACATGTTATTAAATAACAACAAGATGAATGAAACTATGTAAATATGGGAGATTGTCAATCATCAATATGATACTCACTTTATTTTGTATCTTCCAAGTTTGCCTTTATAGATGCTAGCATAGGTTGTTGTCCTGGTGCAGGAGCACCTAATAGGCCTTCATGACTTAATGAATCAATGATTAAATATTATAAGTTTTTTGAGTTCATTTTGTGTAATAAGGTCAACCATAACCATTCTTGATGGAATAAATGTCTTTGAAGTCATTAGGCGGAGTTTTGAGTCATATTGAAGTCATATAGTCAAAACTATCAATAATTGTCAAGATATCACAAAAGTGTGTCAATGGGTCATGTAAGGTATTTTATGATGTAAAAGGGTCTTTGTGGTATATTTGGATCTATTTGAATCATTATTGGGTCATGGAAGTCATAGATTAAGTCTAGATTCAATTTGGAGCAAAATTGTCAAAGTTGACAAAAAGTTGTCAATCAACTTTTGAGTTTGTAAGGGTAATTAGTGAGTTTGTCAATGACAAGTTATGAAGGTGGTTGTAACCATATGAAGGCTTGGAATGAATTATAAAATCCTTGTAAATGTTTGAAGGTGGTTTTTGTTCAATGTAATAAGCAAAATATCAATAAAAAAATTGTGATTTCCTGCATTTTTGTTGTGTGTTACAAATGTGACAGTTTGATTTCTCTTGTTTTATTATTGGAAACTCTTTAGTTTGCATTAAAAAACATTTAGTAATGATAGAAGGGTGAGTTATCAATACTTTTATCTTTGTTTCATTTCTTTTCATTAAGTTTTGAGAGAGATCTTCTATTTTTTGTAAAAAAAACAGTGAAACCCTAGAAAGGGTAAACAGTGTTTTGAAAAAAAAATGTAGATAGCCTCCATTCCACATTGAACAAGGGCCAAAAAATGGTCGAATGGAAGGAAATGTTGTGTATTTTATCTTCTCTTTTGTTGCAGGATCTCATGCATGATTTGGTACATGCAAACAAGTTGTAAAGTGACTAAAATTGTGTCTCAGTCAGGGTATAATAGCAACAGAAGGGTGTAAATGGTGAACCACATGCAAAGGGGTCATTGGGTGAGTGAGGGAGGGAAGTAAGGAATATGGAAAGATTTCATTGAATTGTTCCAAGGGAAAAAATCCAAATGTACAAATTTATTGACTGTCCCAGAATAACAATGAATGTCATTAGTTTGACAGTGTAACAAGAACTTGTGTTTGTATGGATGAATGTAGGTTGGGTTTTGTGGTCAGGGTTTGGAGGGGTGTAGGAAGACCCTATTGAGTACCTAGTAACCTTTTAAGGAAATTAATATTGGTAATAAAACCTTTGAGATGGATTGTCCTTCAATGGATTTGATTGTCCTAATAACAGTGAAACAATATTGAGAGTTGGTGTGGTTCTTTGGGAGGTTGGGTGGGTAGAAAGAGTCCAAAGTGAACATTTTTGGAAGATTTGTAGGAGTTACAAGGGATAATGTGTGTTTGTGAGGAACCATTGCAAGATGTGAGTTGGGTACTAGTGAAAGAATGGGAGTCCTAATTGGGGTAGTCTTGGTTGTGTGGTTACAAAGGAGGTTAATGTTGTTAGAATGTTATGGGACATGGTTTGGGTTCAAAAAGGTTGAATACGCATGGAGGAATGTGTGTGAGTGGCTTGATAAGGGTTTGAAGAGGTTTGGATGTGTTTGAGCTATTGTAGCCTTGTGAAGGATTTTGTGAGTCAATAAAGGGTTGTCACCTAATTTGATAGGTGAGTTGGGAGAAAGATTTCCCTAAGTTGTGTTCATCAATTGAGTTTGTCAGATGCACTGCATCATGTCCCAAGGTGTGTGACATACTGAAAGCTCCTCTTAAGAGTTGTTAGACTTCCCATCTCAATGTTTTTATTATAAATCAGACTAACAACTAAAGTGAAGTCAATGATGTCTGTATACCCATGCATAAGAAAAAAACCCATTTCATACGCCTTACCTATCAAGTGAACATATCTCTATAGACTCCAATCCAACCCAAAAAATGATGTAGACCTAGATAAATCTGAAAATGTAATGTACAACCATGTTAGATATCCATGTGTCAACCATGAATCTATCAAAATTATGTCACAACCCAACCAATGAATAGTTGCATAAGCATATGAAATAAGTGACAAATCCATAGTTGTATTGTAGTTTTCTCTATTAATACCCAAAGTCAAATCATGAGTGGTTGAACCACTAAACATATCACCCATAAAATCATGATACACCTCAATGAAATTGTCAAAATCAACTAAAAACTCAAAATTTTGGATTTTAGAGAGCTCTTGCTTCTCATCATCCATGGAGTTGTGTGAATCACAATCTTGTTGAAGATGAAGCTTGGCTTGATGATTCAGAAACTTGGTGTTCCTTGCCTTCACCAGCCAACTCTCTTTCATTCTTTTGGACTAATTTAATGTGTTTGTTCTAAAGTTTACAGATTTAGTCCTCTCATAGGATGCATTATCATAAATATTATGCCCAACCTTTTCATCTTGTACACCATTAATTGAAGAGTCCATAGCACTTACTTTTTCATGAGCATAGGTAGCTAATTCATGAGTACAAAGAGATATAGTGTTGATGTCCTTATTCAAAGATTTAGGACTGATTGTACCTTTTCTTTTGATACCTTTCAAGTCTTCAATGCTATAGTACACTTGCATACACTTGATAGGCCTATCTTGTAGCATTTCATGTTTTGAAGCTATGTCATCATCATACTCCATCAAGGCAACATCACAAATTGATTCTTTCTCTTCTTCAACCACTAGCTCAAAATTAGATTGTTGGCAAATTGAGGTTTCAACCTTTACCTCATAATTATCTATCAACTCGTAAATTTTTATCATTCTAGACTTCTTTTTGCCACTATTCTTCTTAGATTTGTGCCCATGTGATGTCACAAGATTGATATCCCAACTCAAAAAATCAAAACCTGTCCAAGGTATCTTCATTGCTCTTTATTGTATCTTTTTTGAGGAAAGATTGTTCCTCAATGAGTGCTAATCTATGAGGTGTCTCTTGCTACAATAACATGAATTCCTAGCTGCTAAAGTTGATATGTTTTTCATTACTAACCAACTCCATGGTGTACTATGCAAAACAAACCAAACATTATCAAATTGTAAGATCTTTCTATTAGGAAATCTCTTAGTCTCTATAATCAATTCTCTAAGACAAAATGCCTCATGTGATCTTAGAAAATGTTCTTCCATTGTGGAAGATGCATGTTTAACCAAAATGGAATTAATAATGTTTCCTTCTACACAAATAGGTATAACACTAGTGATTGGTCCACTAAGTGTGTGTCCATAATCATCATAGTTTTGAACCTTCAAAGGATTCTCTAAAACAAGAAACTCATGAACCTCATGATGCAAACTAAATGCGCAAACTGAATTTTCAAATTCATACCTCTTCTCTTATTCACACATGTCAACATGTTCTTGTTTTCTTGCATCAAGAAGATCTTCTTTTGCACACTCAACTTTTATACACTCTTCTCTTGGAAGAAATAATAATCTTATGTATGATTCCCTTTGTTTCCTTGCATTATCTAGCTAGTTGCATCATCCCTTGACCTCTTGTAGGTGCTATCTTGCTTGGGCAACAAGCATATTTACCTTCTTAGCTCTTTGTAACCACCCATCACACATATCTTGCATCCTATTAACATCTTCCATGGTTTGATGTACAAAGTTAGAACCTTTATGGCTTGAATCCATAATATATACTTCATGTTTGACACCTTCAACTTCATATCCAACATTGGAAGACTCAACAATACCATCATCTTTATGTGATATGAATGCTACCTTGCGATGAAGGAAGGATTTAGAACTGTTGTTGCAAAAATCAGAATGGATTTCATACCTTTGTGTCATGTTTTCAACATTCACAAGCACGTCTTCATCTCTTATATCATGATTATTAAATTCCTCATAGAGATTTTTATAAACCTCACTTATGGATGAACCAAGCGATTCTTCTCCATTGAAGATCATTGTTTCCTTGTACAATTTTTCATCCTCTTTAGGTGCCTCCTCTTGATCCAAAGTCTCATATGGTGGAAGTGAACTTGTAAAAAAGGTTTCAGCTTCTTGAAGAATTCTACATGAGGACTGATCTTTGCCTTCCATATGATTACTTGTACGCTGCAATTAACAAACAAGTGATTCTTATTTCTTTCCATGTTCTTGCACCTTTAACTCTTCTTCTTTCCCAATATTTCCTTTGCTATCTCTTGATTCTTCTTTCTTTCTTTGTTGTTGATATGAACTCAAATCATCATTATCCTCATCTGGTATACCCATAAATTGTGTGAAGGAAAGGAGGTCACGTATCTCCTTAGGAAGAGTGAAATACTTATTATAGTTGCTCATAATTGCATCATTTGTTGTCATGGCATGGGTCTCTTACTTGTACATGTAGATGGAGATTAAATCTTAGAGTGCCTATAACTCCTTGAAAGTGAATCTTCAAAATGTTGCAAATTTTAAACTTTTAAGCAGGGTCCTTATTTTCTCCAAGCTAGGTACCTTTTCTTTCTTTGGTGGAGTAGAAAGGAAGGTGGGTAACAATATTCCATCCTTAATTCTAGCCATGGAACTAATCTTCAGTAACATGCAACCCTCTGGGTATCCACCAAACTGATCAAAAGTAGCATGCAACGCAAATCCACTAATCAAGACTGCTAAAAAATAACAGGTAATCGTAACCCTCTTCATAAATTGGTCTTAAACTAACATTCAATCATCTAGGTATTCACCAAATTTTGGTGCAATAACATTTGACACACATGCAACTGCAAAATTTGACATGCATAGTTGAAACCCTAAGAAGCTAGCAAGACCACCTGCTTTGATACCACCAAAATATCTCGAACTTGGATAATGCTTCAAATTTTATTTTGATTTGTGTTTTTAATCATGTTTTGTTTCGTCATAATGTAATATTGCAACATGCAAATTAAATATGCAAGATGAACAATATAGATTTTCAAGGAAATCAATCGGTGAAATATAGAGAATGTAAATAAGCCAATGTAATTCTTTTGATATAAAAATATATTGGTGTTTACAAACACATGTTGTTGTTACAACATCAGGTAAGACATACATTGGAATGCCTCCATGTATAAAATAACAAACCCTCTAAAAATCTATGAGATAGATCATCGAAACTCCATGAAAACTGATCAATGTTGTGCAACTATGAGTCCTAAAATGAATTCACCAAGTGAGTTGATCTGGGTTTCCATCCAAATAGCCAAAACCTCTAGGATTTTGATCCTAGGGTTTACTGAACCTGTAAGCTAAGACTCTCAAGCTCTCAAGGAAAAGTCTCTTTGAAAATAACAACTCAATAATGATTGCACTTTTTCCTCCTTTTATAATACTTTTCCTTTTCAAATAGTACTTTATTTTATTTCTCTTTTAAATTTCTTTTCCCCTCAAAAGTGACTTTATAATTTTTCATTGACATTATTATAAAGTCGCTTATAAAATAAAGTATGTCTAACTACTAATTAATTAAATTTAAATAATCCCATAGGACTTAGGACTATTTAACATTTAATTAATTAATTAATTTCCTTATATAAATCTAATTATCCTATGGGATATCCCAAACTCGGATAATGCTTCAAATCTAATTTGGGTTTTTGTTTTTACTCATGTTTTGTTTCATCGTAATGTAATATTGCAACATGCAAACATGCAGATTGAACATGTAAGACGAACAATATAGATTTTCAAGGAAATCAATCAGTTAAATATAGAGAATCTAAATAAGCCAATGGAATTATTTTGATATAAAAATATATTGTTGTTTACAAACGCATGTTTCTGTTACAAATCAAAAAATTCCAAATGTCATTAGGTAAGACATACCTTGGAATGCCTCCACGCATAAAATAACAAACCCTCTGAAAACATGCAAGATAGATCATCGAATCTCCATGAAAACTGATCAATGTTGTGCAACTATGAATCCTAAAATGAATTCACCAAGTGGGATGATCTGGGATTTTATCCAAATAGCCAAAACCTCTAGGGTTTTCATCCAAGGGCTTATTGAACCTACAAGCTAAGGTTCTCAAGCTCTCAAGGAAAAGTTTCTTTGAAAATAACAACTCAAGATTGAATCCTCATTGCACTTTTTCCTCCTTTTATAATAAAATTCCTTTTCGAAAGTAGTAATTTATTTCATTTCTCTTTTAAATTACTTTTCCCCTCAAAAGTGACTTTACTTTATAATTTGTCATTGACATTATTATAAAGTTACTTTATAAAATAAAGTATGTCCAACTACTAATTAATTAAATTTAAATAATCCCATAGGACTTAGGACTATTTAACATTCAATTAATTAATTTGCTCCCCTAAATAAATCCAATTAGCATATGGGAATAAAATAAGCGAATAATCTCCTCCGGGTGATCACTTGGAGAAAAGGTGACATTCCAAGATTGCTTGTCCTCAAGAAATCACATGTGTCAAATCTACATTAAGCTCAAATGTTCCAACCAATACCTAGATCCTATATTAATCTAGGACCTTGGTATGTCTTCCCATGTGTATCTCCTTCAAGCTTTCATTGCTCCACTTTGATATAAACATCATTATGCCCAATGCTGTGAAGCAACTCATCATGATCCCAATTAAGTAGTGCACCAAACATGCCAATGCTAGGATCCCAAATCAGCATGCTCTCGTACCAATGAAAAGTGGGGGAATAGATGTCTCTTATCATGCCATCAATGCCAAATATCCATTTAAATTTGAATGAGCTCCCATGGATGTGAAAAATTATCATTACAAGTGCACAATCAATTATTTCAATCCACCATATGCTGCTCAAAATTCCACCCAAAATGATGTAGCAAGTACCTCTAAAGACAAAGGATGATGGAATATCATCACTATACCAACCTCCAACTAAGAAATAATTATCCCAATCTTTCCAAATCCTCCAACTAGCTATTGTCCTAAAGAACTAAACTGAAGTCTTCATGATCAATAGTGTGAAACAACCATCTATCACCATTACGAGAACTCTAACCCAATGAACTATGACTCAAAATTTCATGCTCAAAAATGTAGAACAACCCTCTGTCCTTGTGATGTGACTCAAAACTCAAAGGTTGGGACATGAAGTGCTACTATCCTCTACATGCTCCATGATGTCTTCTTCATTTACCAAATATACTCTCCAAGTGTCAACAAGGAATGATATTCTTATGAAACAAAGGCATAATGTCAAACCTTGCATGCAATGTGGTTCTTCAATTCTTATCAATTTTTGTTGCATAACAACAAGATGAATGAAACCATGCAAAGATGGGAGATGGGTTATCATCAACATGAGACTCACCTTTATTCTGTATCTTTCAAGTTTACCTTCATAGATGTTATCATAGGTTGTCGTCCCAAGGTGTGTGACATACTGAAAACTCCTCTCAAGAGCTATCAAACTTCCTACCTTAAGGTTGTTGTTATAAATTAGACCAACAACTAAAGTGAAGTCAATGATGTCTGTATACCCATGAATAAGAAAGAAACCCATCTCATATGCCTTACCTATCAAGTGAAGGTGTCTCCATAGACTCCAATTGAACCCAAAAATTGATGCAGAACCAAATAAATCTGAAAAATGCAATGTACAACCATGTAGGACAGCCACTTGTCAACCATGAATCTATGAAAAATATGTCACAACCCAACAAATGAATAGCTACATAAGCAAATGAAATAGGTGAAAAATCCATAGTTGTATTGTAGTTGTCTCCATTAATACCCAAAGTCAAATCATGAGTGGTTGATCCACTAAACATATCACCCATAAAATATTATACTTCTCAATGAAATTGTGAACATCAACTGAAAACTCAGAATTTTGGATGTTAGAGAGCTATGTTGGCTTGATGATGATTGTGATGAATGACTTCATATGTTATCATTAATGGAACATGTACACACACGCATATGTTCACATTGTCTACTGGTATTACTTCTAAAAGTTACGTGTATTGCAACCGGTATTAGAAGTTTATTTTATGATGGTGTCAAATCTATACATGTAGACAACCGGTATATACAGGAATGACTTGACACCAACTTGAAGATCCAGCGGAGATTATTAAAGAAGAAATGGAGGACAATCGGTTTACATGTTGACAGGGGTTAACTCTAACCGGTATTAGTGTTCCAACCGATATTCATTGATTGTGTGATGAGTTATCACAGGTCGTGATTAGTTATCCTAACCGACAAATTTTGGCGGTAATTTGTGATGAGTTATGTTTGATTATCCAGATGCAATGCACCTAGAAAATTGTGATATGATTTCTAAGGTCGACATGAAATCTAAATGTCTATATAATGACATTATGATGAACTATTTTAAAGATATGATATGAGATGATTTGATGCAAAGATATAAGTGTTAATTTGTTGAAGGCATTGTAGAGTATGTTGGTGAAGCAGTTTTGAGTGCGCAAAAGAGGATCTATTCAAGCAAGTTGTGCTACTTCTAGATCACACCACCTGTTGTTTTCTAATCACTACAACAATAAAATCCCCTAACTGGGTAAGCTCTAACAAGCTTCATTGTACAAATCCTCTAACAAGGTGATCCATTACTTTGGATTCAGAAATCCTCTATCAAGGTTACTCCTAACAGGGTACTACCTTTAACAGGGTATAGCTCCTAACAGAGCTTTGGGATCTTTAACAGGATTCGTTCCTAGCAGAGCACCTTTGTAGACCTTAACCAGTCAGTTACCTATTACTGTAGATAGTTAACTTAGTGTGGATGCTTTAATATCATTTTGGATTGCATGCATAGTGTTTAGTAAACTTGTTAAGTATATCTACTGGACAGTGTTTAAAGTAGTACTATTTTTGGTGTCACTGACTCATCCCCCTCTCAGTGCTTTATAAGTCTATCAATTGGTATCAGATCCTAACTTATTTAAGGCTTAATCACTTGGAAGGATACCCTAAAGCCACCATGGGGGATATGAGGTACTTTGAGATGGCTAGAGTGCTTGAATCTACTAAGGATGAGCTTGAAACCCTACAGGTCAAATTTAAAGCTTCAAAAGTCAAAAGGAGAGAGTTGACTGAACAACTATTGGAAATATCTGATAATAGTTCTTCAGATGAAGCTAACATTGATGCATTGGCTGAAGAAGTTGAAAAACTAAACGGTGAAAAGCTAAATTTGAGAAGAGAGTTAGAAGCCCTAACTATCCGCATGAGTCAAGAGTTGGAAGCTATGAAGGCAACTAAAGACCTTTTCAAAGAAGGAGATCATGATATTGCTAAGATAAAATCAGAGAATGCAACTTTGTATGAGCATTGGCATGCAGAGAAAGAATAAAAAGAGGCCTTGCAGCTAGATCTTGAAATGGCATCATCTCTAAGAGAGACTCTTGCAAAACACAATGAAGATCTTACCAGAGAACTCACTGAGGTTAATGGAAAGATGTAACAGTTCAATAGAAGTTCTACCATGTTGGATGAGCAAATTCAATCACAAAGGATGAAAGGTGATACATCGGGACTAGGCTTTAATACATCTAAGAAAGGAGAGTCTTCTGGTACAAAGACAAAACTGCTCCTAAGGCTAACAAGCCTACCAGTAAGAAAGTTTTTAAACCTGTTTGCTTTGTCTGTCATAAACCTGGACATATTACAAATGTGTGTAGAAACATACCCAATGGAAAAACAAGCTACAATGCAAATACTAGGTATGTATCTAAGAGATTTGAAGGTCATTGTTTCACATGCAATATGTATGGACATAGATCAGTTGAATGCAGATATGGAGCAAATAATCCAATACCTCACATGAATCCAAGACCTAATGGCAACTGGATGAGAACCTATGATAATCGAGGTAACATGAATTGTTAGAGACCCTCTGTCAACTAGTTTAGTCCATTTGAGATGGAAAAGGTAACTAATGTCATTTGCACCATTTGTAACTGTAGACACCTAAAATTGTCATGTCTAATTAAATAAATATTTTTATTTATTTAATTATTTTAAGCCTAATTCTTCTATTAATTAAATAAATCTTTATTTATTTAATTAATTCATTTATCCTCTTCTAGCCTTATTTCTCATTTAAATAAATACATTTATTTATTTAAATTACCCCTCTTCCTAAATTAAATAAATACTTATTTATTTAATTGATCCCACTTCTTCTATTAATTAATTAAATCTTTATTTATTTAATTAATTCATTAGCCTTTTCCACCCATGACACATGTCATTCATCTCTTAATTCCTACACTACCTACCCTCTCATTATTTTCTTATTTCCTCTACCTACCCTCTAATCTTAGCCGACCATTTATCTTTTACACCTCTCAATCTTATCCCTCCATTTCTTATAGTTTCTTCTATATAAGGAGATGCTTCCTTCATTATCAACCCTATTCAACTCCTAATCAAGCCTTCTAGCATTCGAACTTTCATATGTGATCGAGTCTACTTGAAACCATATTTCCATTATTTGTTGAGCTCTTGTGCACACATAAAATCTGAGAGCAAATATATCAAGTAAGATTAATGGAGATAGGAAGAATTGAGATCCAAACCCTATTGGACATGTGATGGTATAATCTTTGTGATTTTATTTGATTTACATTGTCTTAGGTAATATTCATATGTTATGGTGGATCTTTGTTGTTGTTAGGCTAGGGTTTTGTGGTTGAATTCATTTAGTCTTTCAATATTGTTGTTTCCATTTT
The DNA here is from genome assembly GCF_030272615.1 of Cryptomeria japonica. Taxonomy (NCBI): domain Eukaryota; kingdom Viridiplantae; phylum Streptophyta; class Pinopsida; order Cupressales; family Cupressaceae; genus Cryptomeria; species Cryptomeria japonica. The sequence continues at coordinate 336,520,821 of NC_081405.1, read as the reverse complement.
TACCGTAAACAGTAACAATTATGGTCATGTGGTTATGAATTGCAGAAGGAGAACTGGAAGAGGCAATGTAGGACCTTGGAGATCATCTAGAATGGCCTGCTATCATTGTCATAAACTAGGACACATGGCGAAGTTCTATAGATCCAGAAAGAACAAACCGGTTAATCATTCTAAAGATCAGAAAGGAAAGTAGAAGTTAAATGTTGAGGAAACCAGAGAAGAGATGAACCGAATCTAGAAAAAGAAGAGTGATGATATACCTGAGAATTAACTAATCCTTCACCTAGTATGGAGAATCCTGCACCAGTGAACTGAGCCTTTCAATAGGGCTAAGGGGAGCATAGCAGAAAATCTACTTCCGGACCCCTTGAAAGATGAGTGGTAAGAGAGTTTGAATTTTGAGTTGGTATGTGTGAAATCTTGATATCTTTTGTCAATTAGTTTTTCAAAATGTTATCAACCGGTTTTACACCTGTTAATATTGCATGCATTGTTAAGCGGTGTATTAGGGTTTGTAACTCTAGCGGTCGAGCATTTAATACAATAGGTAAAAAGGATAAAAGCAAGTTTTACTATGTTATTTTTACCCTAAGTGCATTTGAAAGAGAATTTTTGAGCACTTGCAGAGCAAAGAAAGATTGCTAGTTGGTTTTAGTCAAATTTGTGATGTGATTTGTGTGATTGAAGTTAATTCAAAGATTAGTGGAGGTTGAATTGGTGTGCACTTGAGTAATCAACCGGTAACCAAGGCAACGCGTGTGAATTAAGGTATTTCTTTGTAAATCTCGTTTCGAATCAAGTTTATCTAAATGGATTCATCATCTAAGCAAGTAGAGAGGCTAATGATCACATCAAAACCTATGGAGGTTGTGGAATCAAAATGAATTATGTCTTATAATGCTTTATCTCAAGTTCATGACAGTGTCATTGTAAAAGGTGATTTATCTAGCTACATTGATTGTAAAATTGAAGATTTAGGATCATTGTCAATTTATTCTAAGTTGAAATCCCTTTGCGATAAGAGCGGAAAGATTCAACCTGAGTATATTAGGGTTTGTGAGAAAGGTTTTCATAATGCAGCTTATTTTCTTGAGGATTTTGAAGAGGAACACATCAGAATTATTCTTAGTCGTGTTCATGGGGAAAATATGTATTTGGAAAGGACACACACTATAACCGAGGAGGCTATTCAAGCTGTGATTGGTTTTTGGTCAACCGGTGAAGTTCCCAAGTTGAGGCGAATTTCTAAAGAAATTGTAACCACTTTAACCTCGTCTACCTCTGATGGGCGTGCTTTTTCTGTTAATAACATTAAGGACCTAGCGGTTAAATTGGATACTATAGTTATATGCTATAGGATATTCTATTCCAGTAGAATGAATAGTGTGCCATCTGCATCAATGCATACTCCCTATAAGATGATTGTTGAAAATGCAGATTATGACCTTTGTGAGGCCATAATGAGTCAATTAATGTTGAATCTATAGTCAATCAAGAAGGACAACAATCAAAAGTTCAAATTTGGTCAATTATTGATTGGGTTATTATTTTATTTTCAGAATTTCCTACTGAGAATTGGTGATATTGAATGGTCTAAATACCTACCGGTAACTACTCACATCAAGAACAACATTAAGGCAGTTAAGAATACCTTCTCAACTGCAATGAAAAATTACTTCAATGAATTTCAGAAGAAAATGAGTATGAGGGTAAGGCTACCTGAGGATGTGGTGAAAAACTTTGCTAAGAACATCATTTTCACAGTCACCACTGATTTTTGTTTGATGGAAGCTATTGAACCAAGAGAAGATGAAATGGAAGACATGAGCTATGAAGTCAATTATGACTTGTTGATTGGTTATGCCAATAACCTATTGGCATCTCCAGTGGACAAGAAGAAGAAAAGACTGGATATTGTTGAGGAGCAAACTGCAAAAGCTAAAACTAGTAGTGCTCAACCCAGTAATGTTAAAGGAAAGAAGAAGAACATTGAGAAAGAACCTTCAACATATTTTGTACCTGCTAATACAAGAGTGACATGAAGTGTCCAAGTCAAAAAGGAACAGGGACCCAAAGTAAGTGCTACGAAGTAGACTACAGCAAAGAAGAGAGGTCGACAACTGATTCTCCAAGTAGAATCTAATGATATTGATACTGAGGAAGAACCAAAGAAGGTAAAGGCAACTGGAAAGAAGTCCAAACCAGTTGAAGCCACCTCTCAGCAGACTATTCATATTAAAGCATTGTCTTACATGCCTATGACTGATTTTGAGAGAACGATAAAGACATTGGGAAGGAATAGATATGATAATGTTAAATAATGTTTTGATTCATTTGATGAAGATTAGAAGGAACAAATTGTTCAACAGGTAATCAACTATTTATGTCATTACAATCGATTACCTCATGATCTTAAGAAGGATATTTCTGATTCTTTATATACTATTCTTTTGAATAAATGGGAAGAAGCTGTGAAGAAAGAAAAAGAAATTATTGATAGTGTGTTTATGCAATATTTTCCTGATTTTTCAAAAGATGAGTTAATTGACTTGCTTGATAAACACAAAACTCAATTTCCTTTTAAGTCAAGGAGATTAAAGCTATTAAGTGGGAAGATGCAATCTGTTGAAGTTGATACTCATCAGATAGCAAGGGACATTCAGAATATGTGTAAACTAATAGAGTCTCAATAGGCTAACGAGCTAGATACTGTGGAAAGACCGAAAATGGATGAGGAAGAAATAGTGCAAGCTGATATTGTCTATCATATCAAGAAGAAGGATGACACTACTTCCCAACTAGTATTTTTTGTTGATGATATATAGGATACAATAGATCTATCTAGAAACATCATTGCACCAGATATGCAGCCACCTGAAATTATTGTTTCACAGTTTAATACAGTGGAGATATCGACAACTCAACCAAGTGTGGATATTCCACCCCACTGGTAAATGATCAACCAGTGAAATCACAACTCCCACCGGTTTCACAGGTTACCCAGGAGAAACCAATTGAAAAATTTGTTGAATGGGAAAAGGAGAAACAACAAGAGGAAGAGAAGACTAATAATGAGAAACCTGTTGAACCTAAAAACCATTAGTCAAGCAGCAGAATAATAATGATGATGATGACTCATTTGACATCAAAGGGCCTATAGATGTTGACAACATGAGTGCATCAAAATTACTGGAGTTACAAATGTGATGCAATCCAGAGCTCAGATGAAATATAAATGTCTATACAATGACATTATGATAAACTATTTTAAAGATATGATATGAGATGATTTGATGCGAAGATAGAAGTGTTAAGTTGTTGAAGGAATTGCAGAGTATGTTGGTGATGCAGTTTTGAGTGTGCAGAAGAGGATCTATTCAAGCAAGTTGTGCTACTTCTAGATCACACTACCTGTTGTTTTCTAATCACTACAACAGTCAAATCCTGTAACTGGGTAAGCTCTAACAAGCTTCATTGTACAAATCCTCTAACAAGGTGATCCATTAGTTTGGATTTAGAAATCCTCTACCGAGGTTACTCCTAATAGGATACTACCTTTAACAGGGTATAACTCCAAACAAAGCTTTGGGATCTTTAACAAGATTCGCTCCTAGCAGAGCACCTTTGTAGACCTTAATCGACTAGTTACCTATTACTGCAGATAGTTAACTTGTGAGTCTCATCTCACCGTGGTTTTTCCCATTTGGGTTTTCCACGTATAAACACTTGTGTTATGGTGGATGTTTTACTTAGTGTGGATGCTTTAATATCATTTTGGATTGCATGCATAGTGTTTAGTAAACTTGTTTTGATTAAGTAAAAGCAAGTATTTGAAAGGTACCCGAACCTTGAACAAGCCAGGAGAGCAGAAGAACAAGAAAGAAACGTGTCTGATCACTTCAAAAAATAGAAAGATCCCACCCGAACAAAAAGGGGATCAACATACATACCATAAAAAACTAGAAATAGATAGCGTAAGGACAACACAACGACAACAAAAAGACAGGACCTAGAACCCCTACAGAAACAGAGACAGAGACCTAAATACTTTTCATTATATCCTTGGCATGGACAACCATTTGTTTCATGTTGTTCACCAAGGTCTTTAATTCCTCTAGCTCATGACCTTTGATGTCGCCCTTGGTCCTTGTATTGGCTCTGGTCCTCTTTTCATGACCCTTCTTTTCTGGATGATCTTTGTCACCATCCTTCTCTGCATTGTTCTCAAATCTATTGATCAGGATGTTCATGTTATCCAACGAAGCTTTGAGGATCTAAAAATTTTGTTCTGCAATCTTCTTGACATTGAGTTCCAGTCTGTCAATTCTACTACCCAGATTGTTCATTTTATTTTTCATTGCTTTAATCTCCTTGTTATCTTCCGTCTCATTGACCTTTTTTTTCATTGCAATGATTTTACCCACCATACATTCAATTGCTTCTGCATTGTGAAGTACAACAACCAGTTCCTTAACATGTTCCGCTAGGGGTTTATCACCAATCGTTACTCTTGTAATAGCCATCATATCAGTCTTCAAACTGTTAATATCCTTCACCATGGTTCCTATGATATCACATAAAGCTTTTATAGTATCATGATCACCGATACCACTTTTATCCCCTTTATCCTCCTTTTTCAGACTTATGGTGTTCAAACCCTCAATGTTTAGTAAACTTGTTAAGTATATCTATCGGCCAGTGTTTAAAGTAGTATTGTTTTTGGTGTCACTGATTCACCCCCCCCTCTCAGTGCTTTATAATTCTATCAAGCTCTTGCTTCTCATCATTTGTGGAGTCATGTGAATCACAATCTTGTTGAAGATGAAGCATGGCTTGATGAGTCATCAACTTAGCATTCCTTGCCTTCACTAGCCAACTCTCTTTCATTCTTTTTGACTGATTTAATATGACTATTCGAAAGTTTACAGATTTATTCCTCTCATAGGATGCATTATCACAAGTATTATGTCTAACCTTTACATCTTGTAGACCATTAATTGAAGAGTTAATAACACCTACTTTTTCATGAGTATAGGTAGTTAATTCATGAGTATAAAGAGATGTAGTGTTGTTGTCCTTATTTAGAGATTTAGGACTGATTGTACCTTTTCTTTCGGTGCCTTTGAAGTCTTTAATGCTAGAGTACACTTGCATACACTTGGAATCCCTATCTTGTAGCATTTCATGTTTTGAAGCTATGTCATCATCATACTCCATCAAGGCAACATCACAAATTGATTATTGCCCTTCTTCAACTGCTGGTATAAAGTTAGATTGTATAAAAATAGATTCTCATTATACAACCATAAATGTTCCTGTATTGACATGGAGAATGAATGGCTCCTACAAGAGAGATAAAAAAAAAATATTTACCCTCTTTCTCAAAAAATAGTATTCTTCTTTTGAGTTAATGTATCTAGTAAAATAGTTACAAATTATGGATTTCTCATTTGACAAAATGTGTTCCAAAACATTTCAATGCTAGGACTTTAAAATAGGAGCTACAGAATAGACTAAAATACACTCTTATGTATCTTTGATTGATCCAAACTAGGTGCTAATTGTTTGAAGGAATCTAATTGTCTCAAAATAATGAAGAAATTCAACAAAATTATCTTCATAATCATATTATACAATGAGTGTATAGATCTATATTTTATATGCTTAATTATGTAATATTAAAATTCATTTATTTTTTCCGTTTACTTTCCTATTAGTGTATCCCTTGAACCTCCTATGGTGTAGGTTCCTTTTGCATCATCTAAGAAGTTATATAGCGATTGCATTTTTTTGGTAATATTACTCTTTTTATCAAGTCCACTCTAGAGATGCATTCTATATTAAGTTTTTGTCTTAGGTTCATATCCAAATTTTGAAGTATTGAATACTTGGGGATACAAATCTAAGTTTATATTTCCACCATTTATGAATTTGATTGCATTTACAATCAGAATGGAGACATAGCTTGAGAGATCTTGAATATTCCTATAAAAGTATATTGGATGACAAATATCGTATGGTTAACAATAGAAATTACATCACACTATTTCAAAGAACAAAGCATGAAATATGAGCTTGAAACTAAGTTTTACAATATATTATATATGATAAACATTGGGAATTTTTTGAAAATGTATTTTTTGAAAAAATATGTTTGTTAGATTTGAAATCAACATCGATCTTTTTTTATAAAATTAAAAGACAAATTGAGAAGAAATTATGACAAGATTATTGAGTAGTTTTTATAAATGAACATTGAGATTTCCATCTATAAGATGGTAAATGGGATTCATTAGTCTAATTATGTAAACTAGGAATCAAAAGCCATTTACACTAACAATACATTCAAGAATGATCAATAATCTCTAATACAAACCTATTGAAAGAGTTGGGCACTATAATTGATTATTATTTTGCTTATGATTTGATTTAATAAGAGAACACAAGAACTAGGTCTAATGATGCAAAATTGATAGTAATTAGTATAAACAGTAAGCTACTGAACATATATGCAAATTTTGAGAATAGGTCTAAAAATAAGGATAAAAAAGGAACATGTGTATGCAATTTGAGCCTGAAAGTGTTGGACTATGTGGCTAGGGGTCCTAATACTAAAGGTGTTTAATGCAAATATTAGGAACATATTCAAAATAGAGATGTCGCTTAGAATATCTCCTTGAATGTTTTTTTTGGAAAAGGGTCAAACACTTCATAATTGTTGAAACGTTTAGGATTTTCTACTTATTCAAAATTGAGATCTCTTTCTCTCAATTTGCACTTTCTAAATCTATAATCCTTCTCTATCAAATTTGAAACCTACACATACAAGAGAGGAAAATTGTGTTGGGTGTATAGAGGTTTGCCTAGGTCAAACCGCAAGTTTGGAATCAACCCTATAATGATGATAAATATAAAAGGGAGCTTACCCTTGTAGCGCAAAGGCTAATTGTGAAGTAAAATATTGAATTCAAAATATTATACCTCAAACTTGATGTTGTTGATGATGATGATGTAATTCTTTTTAGATAGGACTCTCAAGTTTTGATGCAATAACATAACATGACAAGACAATATCAATCATAAAGGCCCAGTTGCATGAAGATTGTTGTAACTTGTTGCTCCATAATACTCAGACTTGAAGAAATATGCTCATAAACTTGCTTTAGGAAGTGATCTCAATAATGCTTGATGAAAATGAATTAGGAAAGATTCTCTTATATGGGGTTCCCAAGATATTTCATAAATTAGGCTGACCTTCAATGATCATATTCAATTATTGGGATCACAAATCAACTAATGGGAACCAACATACTAACAAGTTCAAATTTGGGTCCAAACTGGGGGGAGTATGATTCCTAATGCCATATTCCACTAAGACTATGGTTCCATAGTCCACTAGGACTATGACACCATAGTCCACCCAGAAAGGGGTGAAACAAAGGGAGATTTAGTGTACATAAGATCACAACAAAGAATCACATCATCGTGTCAACATATGACAACAATTTGATAGTAGCAAGGCTAGAAATATGCTTCAAAAGAGATAGGAGGGGACAAACTAAGGCAGGGGACAAAAAAGGAATGTGAAATTACAAGGGGTTACAATTTACAACACTATACCA